>NC_132881.1:49609679-49647073 GCF_030463535.1 Salminus brasiliensis | reverse complement strand
TGAGCTCCTCAACCGCTGCGTGTTACCTCATATAGCATATATATATACATATATACATATACATATATATTACACACACACACACACACACACACACACACACACACACACACACACACTCTATATACACACTATATATATACACATACATATATATATTACACACACACACACACACACACACACTCTATATACACACTATATATATACATACATACTGTATATTATCTTATTATATATATATATACATATATATTACACACACACACACACACACACACTATATACACACTATATATATACATACATACTGTATATTATCTTATTATATATATATATACATATATATTACACACACACACACTATATACATACATACATACTGTATATTATCTTATATATATATATATATTACACACACACACACACACACTATATACACACTATATATATACATACATACTGTATATTATCTTATTATATATATATATATACATATATATTACACACACACACACACACACACACTATATACACACTATATATATACATACATACTGTATATTATCTTATTATATATATATATACATATATATTACACACACACACACACTATATACATACATACATACTGTATATTATCTTATATATATATATATATTACACACACACACACACTATATACACACTATATATACATACATACTGTATATTATCTTATATATAGCTACGTTCTGTAGATGATCTTATATATAGATATATATATCTTATATAAATATAGATGCTGTATTTTATTTTATACATACTGCATACTGTACTATACATACTGCATATGATCATATATACATACACACTGTATGTTATTATATATTTATATACTGTATATAATCATATTATATATATATACACATTCACATACTGCTGATTATCCAATATATACACACATACTGTATATTATATTATATGTAGTATGTATTTATTGTGTACACACATTGTTTATATTTCTGTCATATACATACATACAGTTTACATAATAATAAAAATAATAATAATAATTATTATTATTATTATATAGCCAAATACTGTTTTTCTCATACACAACTACTGTTGATATTCTAACATGTGCACAAATACTGCTTATATGTTTGTACCCCTAAATACGGTTTAGTATCTGTATCTAAATCTGAAAATACAGATTTAACCTTTAGTCTGAAATGAAAGAGTTAAACGTGGAGGAAATCAGTGTGTGTTTGGCTAGGAGAGACTACAAATGATTTCTATATGCCTTATGTTTATGTATGTGATACCCAACAGTGCTGATGTGTATATCTGTGTATGGGGATGCATATACAATTCTATACTACAAAAGTTGGGACATTTATTAGTAGATGTTCCAAATCACTACACATAAATGAGATGATCAAATATGTTTATGTATTTATTATACTCAGTGCGTCCCTTTGTTTACGTATGTCCAGGTCATACCCAAGGCAAACACCTTGCAGTGCAAACACCTTACTTGCTGTTTCTTGTTTTTACAGCTATGGCTGGAACAGTGAGTCTAGAATTGGACCCCATCTTCCTCAAAGGGCTCGGATACCTTCACTCCAAAAGCAAAGACTCTGCAGAGAAGCTGAAGGCCCTGCTGGACGAGTCTCTGGCCAGAGGAGGCGATTCGGCCTACAGGACGTCACTGAAGGTGAGAGAAAGTCGACCACAGTCACGCTGCAGACTGTCCCGTCTTAGAAAGTTCTTTTGAGCAGCGCCCTAAAGCCCGTTAGGTGGTTGTTCTGTTAAATAACAATTGCTGCAAATAAATTATTAACTTTCCTAACATTAACTTATAAACTGTATTATTGCTTTAACAGAAGATCTCTGTGTTTTTCTGCAGGAAGTGGAGGTTTCGAAGGTGTCTGTGCCAAAAATTAACAAACAGGACTCCAAATCATCGTCCAGTTCATCGTCGTCCAGCAGCAGCAGCAGCAGCAGCAGCAGCAGCAGCAGCAGTAAATCCAGCGTCTCGGAGAAAAGCAAGAAAGAAGCGGAGAAAAGACCTGCAGAGAAGGTGTGGGGTTATATCCTCACTGCTGGGGTCATATCCTCACTGCTGTAAATCAGATTTCCTCAGAACCATTTTCAGTCCATGAGTCAGCGTGTGGTGGAACTGTCACAAAGCTATAATATTTGACATATAACTATTTTTGTCTTTTCACTTCCTCCACTATCTTTATCCCCCCCCTCCCCTCACATGATGCTGCCAGTGCTGGAGGGTAAAGGCCAGCATGGTCTTCCTCTGAGACACATGAAGAAGCTCCACCTTTTTGTTTTAAGCTGCCGCCAACACACCACCACAGGAGCTAACTGCTAATTCTGTTAGGTCAGCTAACTGGGACTCCCGGACACCAGGGAACCAGCCTGCGGAAGCCGATGCTTAGGCTGCTGCTCCGTGTCTCATGTTCATTGATCTTGCTGGTTTGCTCTTTCATGCAGGTGAGAGTTGAACCCGGAGATGGAGGAGATCTGCCAAAGAAGCCGCGCCTCGACAAACCCGAAAACCGCTCCTCGCCCATCGCCTTCCAGCCCAAAGACATCCCCCTCACAGACTTCACCTACAGCGACGAAACCAACGCTGATGACTTCGCCATGGAGATGGGTCTGGTCTGCGTCGTGTGCCGGTACGTCCTGCTACATATGCAGAGCATTTTCACTGCTGTGTACTGTATATATGACTGCAGTATGTAGCTGTTAGGGGTGTGCATCTAAAAGCCATGATGAGGAGAATATTCTATTAAAATGTTGATGTTGAAAAACATTTTTTGAACGATTTTAAGATGGAATTAAAAAAACAAAGGGAAATGAAATAGGAGTAACAAGGCTGTTTTTAAAATGTAGGAAGTAGAAAGTTCAGATAATTGTGTGAAAATGTAGAAGTAAAGAAGTAGAAGTAAAAAGTCTGAAAAATAAATAATTACTCCAGTAAAGTTTAGATAACATTTCTACTTAAGTAAGATAACAAAGTATTTGTACTTCATTATTTGACACTGCATATATTGATGCATGCACGTGCACATACAACAAAATAAATAAATAATACATATCATTAATGGACAGAAGAACTAGAAGAAGCAAAGGGAATTAAAGGGGATTGAGTTCATAAACAGACAGAGATCATCAGGGTGATGAAATACCGCTGTGTTTGCGGTCATGTCTGACGTAGAACCTTTCGAGACATCCTGGCGTACTCCTTAGGCTTCCCCATCAGCCTGAAAGAAAGTCTCTCATTGGAGGCTACTCTACTTAGCAGCTGGGTACCATTCACAGATACTGTGAAACTGGGCTGACTTTAGCAGGGTTATCAGGAGCCTCCTGCCCCACTTGATAGCAGCCGTCTGAATTCACCTAGAGTCATAAGCGAGCGAGCGAGAGATAGAGAGAGCTGAGATCACCCAGCACATAAACGTTGGACAAGTAAGTGTCCTGTGCACCTGTGATTTCACGATTTTCACATATCTCCATCTTATCAGCAACTTTAATATCAAATTAAGAATCAAGAAGATTTTATAATTAATAATGTAAATTATATTATATAATTTTGTAATGTCTGAGAGGCTTTTACTAACACAGTTCTGTGATTTGCAGCACTCTATTTCAATTTCCCGTTTCACCACTTAAGCACAGTAAGATTAATCCTGAATGAATATGGAAATGGATAAATGTAGAAATAAAGTGAGTGTAATTATGGTCACATTCACACAGATTTTAATGGCCTTGTGTTGATCAGCCCCCACTGTCCCCAAACACTGACCAGATTATTATTTACTAATTTTTTCTTGTTTTCTGCAGACAGATGACGGTCACTTCAGGAAACCAGCTGGTGGAGTGTCAAGAGTGTCACAATCTGTACCATCAGGAATGTCACAAACCTCAGGTTACGGATAAGGACGTTAACGACCCGCGGCTGGTGTGGTACTGCGCCCGCTGCACCCGACAGATGAAGCGCATGGTGAGATTCTTCACAACAGTGACAGTGGCTGTAGGACTGTATGTGTGACGGGGTTGTAGACATAACAACAATGTCAAGCAACCTAATAACCATAGTCATCTATAGAGGAAGGTGAAACCCCTCCACACTCCACACTCCACATTTGAGGGGAGAATGGGAATTACTGGCCACTATGGGAAAGCAGAGGTACTGCAGGACTGTGGCTTTTTTCTTCTAACCTGTAGGAAACTGAATCCAGGAAAAGTACAGAACGCATTACCTGTATTATTAATAGACTTAAGAAATAAATCATACTATACATTTTTGCACCAAGCAATTAATTAATTAATTACTAAAAAAGCTTATTAAAGAGTTTCTGGCTGGTCTGTGTTGCAGTTCACCTGCACTGTCAGTAAAGCTTTGATGTAAATGAGAATTTTACTTTTAAGAATTTAAATAAAAGCCTAAATACCATCGTTAGAACAAATGCACACCGCTGATGGGTGGGACTGAGTCTGTGGATGGCGTGTGTACTGTGTATGTGCAGTGTTTATACTGAGGTATGTTTCAGGCCCAGAAGACCCAAAAGCCCCCACAGAAGCCGGCAGCTGCAGTGACGTCCACGGCCCCAGTGGTGAAAGACCCCCTGGTGAAGAAGCCAGAGCTGAAGCTGAAGCCCGAAGCACCAGGGTCCTTCCAGGCCTTCAAGAGGACTGAGGTTAAGGTGAGCACTGAAGAAGCCGTCTGGTTCAATCCTAACCCAAAGGTCTGCTCAGCTGAGGGAGACCATATAAGAGCACACGCCCAGAAATGTTCCTCTCTCAGCCGCGCTCTCAGAACCCCTCCAGATCTCCGTTAGCTTGGTTAATGGATGTGGTTGAGCAGTGTTTCTCAACCCTGGTCCTGGAGGCACCCTGCCCTGCACATTAGCGTGGTTTCCCTGCTTTGCCACACCCACCGCCCCCCTGCAGGACCAGGCCTGAGAAACGCTGGTTTAGAACACAGTGACTTACGTAAACCTCTCCACAGAGCTGAGGAGCGCTGGAGGACCTGGAACCACTCTCACCTCAGCACAGTTAGTGGTATCACTCCGCCCACTGCGCTCCGGTCTGAGAGTGGAGCAGCTCTACAGAGCGGGGCATGATGAGGAGGGGGATGTAGATCCGGTTCTGAGCTCTTTCAGGCTGGTTTACGCACTAACCTTTAACTGATTGAAGTAAATAAATAAAGATTTTGGGGGGGTGTTTACAGAGAATGGTGACAGTCTAGGACTGGGTTTGTTAGCAATATTAGCCTAGCATCTCCCACTGTAAACTAAAGAAGATGATGTGTTGTGGAGAAGGCACATGTTTTTGATGGGGGGGGGGGGGGGGTGTAAAGGAGATTAGTGACTTCCACTGTTTGTTAGCAATATTAGCCTAGCATCTCTGTAGTAAACTAAAGAAGCACGTGGCTGAACGGCTGAATCTGGGCTCAGAGATCAGTCATGATCAGCTGATCTGTTACTAAATGAAAAGACTGTAGTTTAAACTCAGACCTTAGACTGACTACGGCCTCATTCTCCTTCGTTCCTCGCTCTGTAATTTTACAGTTACAGCTGGTTACTGCTTCCCTGGCACTCGACCCTTCTGTTTCCTCTGGTTTCTATAATGAAATACCAGCTTTTTTCCAGATTTAAACGAGACTATAGTCAGCATCAGTGATGCAGTGATACTTGATATGTTTACTGGTTCATTCATTCATTGTGGACTCGCTCTGAGGCGCCCTCTAGTGTTTTGCAGTCATTATTTTTAGTATAATGGGAAGAACAGGAAGTTCTTTGCGGAACCGTGTGATTGGTAATGACCACTTATTCTGTTTACTAGATAAATTGACTTAAGTGTGCTTCTCTCTCTCTCTCTCTCTCTCTCTCTATGTCTATGTCTATGTCTATGTCTCTCTCTCTCTCTCTCTCTCTCAGGTGTCTACAGCAGTGTCGGGGGCTTCGGCTGCCAGCGGTTCATCTCTACCGTCGGGCAGTGCTCTCACAGGTTGGGCCGCTTTCACCAAAACCACCGCAGCAGGAACGTCCGGCGGTAAGCTGGGGGGCAGCAGCCAGCCAGGGGCCGCCAAACCCCCCCAGCCCCCTGCTGGCTCCAAACCCATGGGCCTGTCCGCTCTGGCCAGCGTGAAGCCGGGTGCTAAAGCTCCGAGCAGCGGTGGGAGCGGGAATAATGGGAACAACGGCTCGGGATCGGCCCCGCTGAAGCCCCCGCCGCCGCTCACGCTCGGCAAGCAGGTCCTGAGCCGCTCCTCCAGCGGGGACAGCCTGGGCAAACTCACTGTGACTGGGGCGTCATCACCGGGAGCCACCTCTTCCGGCAACGGAGGGTCCGGAAACAACGGAGGTGGGAACGGGGGTAATAGCAGCAGCGCTAGCAGCAGCAGCAGTAACAGTAACAGCAGCAGCAGCGCCGCTAAAGCCTCTGCGGACGGGAAGACGCCGACGTCCCAGGAGTCGCAGCTCAACGCCATGAAGCGTCTGCAGATGGTGAAGAAGAAAGCAGCGCAGAGGAAACTGAAGAAGTGAGAGACTGAGGAGAGCCGAATCGACACGCTGCAGAATGACGTCATCCTAATATCTAATGTTTCTCAGCATGTTTGAGTTATTACAGAATTATCCAACCTGGTTCTGGACTAATTTTATCTAGTGTTTTTTTTGTCTGAAATAACAGTTTAGTTTTTGACTTTCCAGAAATATGAGATTTGTTTGCTTAATCTGGGACATATTGCTTACATATCTTTTGCTTATTGTAAAAATATATGCGCATAATGTCCAGAGTAATGCAGATATCTATCATTTTTTGCGTATTATAAAAAAGGCCTTTCATTTAAATTCATCTGTAAATGATTTGAATTGAATTAATTGATTTAAAACCAGGACAAAACTCTGAAAAAGGTGGGATATGTTGAGGGATTCTGTTCTTAACGATCTGAGGAATATTAGATATGTTAACTAGACTAAGAAGATTAAATGAGCAGAGCCCTGGTTGTTGTTGCAGTGCCGCTGCAGCAGCTGCAGGACGGGGACTGTGGTCTGTCTGTGGGAGCGCTGCTGGGTGGTCCCGTACCTCGTCTGCTCCGAGGCAGCACTGATGAACTTGCGCTTTTAAACACACCTTTAATAAATAGCAGCTTTGTGAAGAGCTCCGGTGGACTGTGGTTATTTTACACTACTGTGAGGAAATGAGGAGAGAAAAGCAGTTTAATTAGATTTAAATAGATTTATTCATCAGACAGTAATGTTCCACACGGCAGGAAATACCTCATCTGAATCCAGCCTAAATCCCTAATATTTCTCATTTTAAGATTATTAGAACATTTTTAACATTATTTTTTATTGATCAAAGATCAAGATCAAAGCACATAAACACAGAGACCTCTCCATAAACAACAGATCAGCTTTAGAGAGGAAAGGACATCATAATAACTCCCAGAATTACATCAGTCCTCTATAGAAAAAGCTTTTTATTCCTTTCGCAGATTTTATTTTTTAGATTTTTATTTTATAAATCAAACATATCCACAAAAAAGAGAGACTTTCAGCTGCTAAAATGAATTATTAATAAAATTATGATAAGATATTAGAATAGTTTGGTATTCTTTTCAGCTTAATCTCAAAATGAGAATTATTAGAGATTTGGACTGGATTTGATCTGAGGACGTTTCTGCAGGGTGGTCTCCTATCTGCGTACATTTATATACTCTGACAATATATATATATTTTTTATATTTATATATCTATATATGTAAATAAATCTGCTGTTTCACACGTTCTCATCATTAGACCCTTCATCAGTGTAGAGAGTGGAACACTGTAGGTAGAAATACAAAGTGCTGAGAGTGGTCGTCTCCTAGTGCGAGGTTTGGCCTTCATTAAAGTGATAGTCTGTTAAAGCTAAAGTGTCGATGGATGGATGGAGAAAGATCTGAGGTGTGCTTCGGTTGCGTCTCTGCTCAGGCGTACGACATCCTGCCCAGGTAGTTGGCCGGGACGTAGCCCCGCTGACCGTTTGCCTCGGCCAGCCACCAGTCCTTATTGCCCCCGAGGTCAGAGAATTGCAGGATTCGGACAGGCTGGTACTCCTGCAGGGTCAGCTCCTGCTCACAGCGCGCCTGGAACGCATACACTGCATAGAACTGAGACAGGAGAGACACAGGGTTATTAATAATATTAATAATAATAATAATAATAATAATAATAATAATATACACTACAGTTCTGATATCTATAATGACTTTACAGATTCAGCATGAGGGGTTCTGTGATATTTGTGGTGCTGTACAGAACCATTTCCTTTAAGAATTATTTCTTAATAGATTCTCTCATTAAAAAGAACCATTTAACTGTGTCTAGAACTTTTTAATTGGAATAAAATAAATAATCTGCTTTAGAACAATAGCAAAACCTTTTTTGGTACTTTGTAGAACCCTTTGTGTAAAAGGTTTGTTAAAGAACCATATTTAACAACAGTTACAGAACGATTTAAGTATCCACACAGAGTAACATAACCACAGATCAGAACCACAGCAGAACCCTTTCAATAAAATAATCTGTTGGAGAACCATATACGATATCCAAATGGAGTAAAATAACCACACTTCAGAACCAAAGTGGAACCTGTACTTGTGGTATATAGAACCATGTATGCACCGGGTTCTGTAAAGTATCATAACAAGAAGTTCTTCACTATGTGGAAGAACCATGTAAGCATTCCAGAACCTTTTTTGGACCCGTGTTCGGTGCTGTGTAGCTCCACTAAATTCAAAATCACATGCATTTAAAGTAAATACAGTATAGAACCAAGTCATGAACAGAACCACACACAGCGGGCTCTCCGCTATAGAGAACAATTTAAGCATCTAAATCATGAGTTGTAATGGTTCTAAAGAACCTTAAAGAACCTCCCTAAAAGGCTTTAAAATGACTGAACGGAGGTGAATACCAGACTGTGCTCGGAGGGAGCCCAGCCCAGCAGAACCAGCAGCATGTGATGTTTATCAACCCACCAGTAGGTGGCGGTGTGCACCGTCTCAGTGTGCTGAAAGCATGTGTGTCTAATAAGCTTGCTTGTGTGGTTTCTGACATCATATGAGTCACGGTCACCCACAATGCCTTGCAAAAGTATTCACCCCCCCTTGTGATTAGTTATCTCAAGCCTGGAATTTAACTGGATACTTTGATGGTTTTTATCGTTTCAGTTTCTGAACATGTCCACAGCAGTGAAGCAAACAACAAATAGGACAAAATAACAGAAACCTTCAGTGTGCAGAATTATTCACACCCTAAAGTCGGTACTTTGTAGAGGGGCCTTTTGCAGCAGTCACAGGATTGGCTTCCTGTAGCTGCTGCCCAGGTCATCAGATTCAGACCCTGACTCTGGTCTACAAAGCCAAGACTGGACCAGCCAGCCCCTCCGTACTTGATGGCGATGGTCAAAAGCCGATCTGCACCAAGAACCCTTCCAGCTTCAAGTACGGCTCGGCTCGACCCGCCATCCTTTAAGATCCACGGAAGACGAGCGTCCAGACTACACGAGTCTTCTGAGTTTTATATGGAATGATGATGATGATGATGATGATGATGGTAAAATAGTGGAGAATCCACTATTTGTAGACCAGAGTCAGAGTTCTGAATCAACTAATGCAGTTCTCTTTAGGGACTACTTTCTGTAGCTGCACTACACCCTGCAGCATGTATCCCTCCACCATTTTAATGATCTGGTTCTAAAAGCAGGTTCTAGAGCCGAACTCTTCTCAGAACTCTGGTAGAACCGTGTCTCAGGCATCAGGCAGCATCTTCATCACCATTAGGTGAAGAACTTTGTGTTCTCAGGATCCAGCTCAGTAAATCCTGATTAAGCGTAAATGCAATAGATATACACCAGCTCTCTTACGTGTTCCTCCGCAGCGATGTTCTCCTGCTCCGGCGTGCTTTCTGGCGCCCCCTGCTTACCGGAGGGGCTGAAGCTGTACAGGCTGCTGCTCCGGCTGCCCGACACAAACAGGCTCAGGTTATCAAAATCATCAGGACGCTCGGTAACGTCCCTCTGGGGATTATACACCTTTAGGAAGGTGGAGTACACATAGCCCTGAGTACCTGCACACACACACACACACACAGACACACACACAAAGAGAGCCTGTGAGGTAGAGTGTATAGCGTGAAAGAGGAGACGGCTGGAATGGAGGAGCAGAGGGAGGTGAATAGCTGCTTTGTGAGCCGGAGCTGCTCTACTAGCCAGGCTCATAAGGTCACTGCTGTAAACACTGTAGGACACAGGGGGTTTCTAATAAAGTGGCCAGTCAGTGGAAGCACAATGTAGGTGTTTCAAATAAAGTGGCCAGTAAGTCAGTGAGTGGATGCACACTTACTGCCAGTGTCCACTAGCCAGCGGCTGGTGCTGCCCAGTGGGTCGTGGTCCTCCAGTAGGGCCACCAGCTCCCCCTCCAGCAGGGAGACGTCCTGATCCTGGCAGGCATTGCAGTTCCTCTTCAGCTGGTAGAGCCGATCTTGCGGGTACTGTGCTAGGAGTTGCGTCCTGTGGGCCTCCGCCTGCCGCTGCACCTCTGGGGCCTGTAGGGGGCAGTGTAGCGGTATTAGAGTGGGGAGGTTTAAATGTAGTAATTCATTAATTAATGTATGAAGTTCTTGCACCCATGAAGCTAATGTAGCTAATAGTTAAGGGACGTTTGTACTCCACCAATTAGCTTAAACCACCCCAATGCCTCAATGCAAGCTGTTAAGTGATCTCCACATTCTGCATTACGCCACCAGTCTCATCCCCCTGGTGGGGTAATAAAGTCTGACACTGACATTCAGGCGGGGCAGGGGGGAGAAAATAACAAGCCCCATGGGGGTCCGGCTTAAACTGGAGACCCCTGAGGAGGGGACCTGCTGAGCTGAAGCTTAATGAAGTGCATGTTTGAGCTCAGGAAGATTCCCTAATATATTTAATTAGGTTCAAACTGAAACAATTAAAGAGATGAATGTGCTGAAGAGGTCTATATATATGTTTATTTAGGCTGAATGGGTGGGGCTATACTGCTGTAGGCTGAATGGGTGGGGCTAAACTGCTGTAGGCTGAATGGGTGGAGCTAAACTGCTGTAGGCTGAATGGGTGGGGCTAAACTGCTGTAGGCTGAATGGGTGGGGCTATACTGCTGTAGGCTGAATGGGTGGGGCTAAACTGCTGTAGGCTGAATGGGTGGGGCTATACTGCTGTAGGCTGAATGGGTGGGGCTAAACTGCTGTAGGCTGAATGGGTGGAGCTAAACTGCTGTAGGCTGAATGGGTGGAGCTAAACTGCTGTAGGCTGAATGGGTGGGGCACACTGTTGATTTGGGCCTTTGAGCTTTTGAGCTTACCTTCCTCTCTCGCTTCTCGAAGCTGACTTTGCGCTCCATCAGTCGCTGAGAGTTGTCTCTGACGAAGGCCAGGTTACTGATCTCCTCCATGATGCTGTTCTGGACCTCACTGATGTTCGACAGGGGAGCCTGAACACAGCAACACGAGCAGTATGTGCTAATAAATATTAAGGCTGTTATAAATGTACACACTGTTAAATGTTTGTATATATATATATATATATATATATATATATATATATATATATATATATATATATATATATATATGTACATACTGATGTATGTAATTGTAATTAAGGTGGAGTGAAAATTGAAATCAGAAGATTTAACTTCAGGAGAACTTCACTGAGGAGAGTGTGTGATGACTCAGGCATGTAGCTAGCACCATGCTAATTGGTGGGATGTAAGCTTCCATTACTTGTTAGCCATTCTTACAGGCAGCTGCTGGACCGGTGGTCGGGCTGCCTCCGTCAGCCCCCTCAGCAGCCCCACCACACACACCAGGCTGTTGGTGAGGATGGTGCCGGCGGCACTGTTGAAGCGCTGTAGCTCCTCCCCCAGCTGGGCGTTCAGGGCCTGGTAGTCCCTCTGAGCCTGGAGCTGCTCCTCGCTGCAGGACGATGCCTCCTCGGGGCAGCTGCAGCAGTCCAGCAGCTTATCATAACGCTTCTGAATAAGCTTCTGAGGGGCCGAGAACATGGCCTGCAGCGCAGACAGAGGAGCCAACACCAGCCGCTCCAGACGATCACTCTGCAGGGGAACAGCCGGAGCATTAACCGTGTGAACGAGTGTAACTATGGAGTAACTATGGGGATGGGTGTGGAGTAACCATGGAAATGGGAGTAGAGTTACCATGGGAATGGGAGAAAAGTAACTATGGGGATGGGTGTGGAGTAACCATGGGAATGGAAGTAGAGTAACTATGGGAATGGGAGTAGAGTAACTATGGGAATGGGAGTAGAGTAACCATGGGAATGGAAGTAGAGTAACTATGGGAATGGGAGTAGAGTAACTATGGGAATGGAAGTAGAGTAACTATGGGAATGGGAGTAGAGTAACCATGGGAATGGGAGTAGAGTAACTATGGGAATGGGAGTAGAGTAACTATGGGAATGGGAGTAGAGTAACTATGGGAATGGAAGTAGAGTAACTATGGGAATGGGAGTAGAGTTACCATGGGAATGGGAGTAGAGTAACTATGGGAATGGGAGTAGAGTAACTATGGGAATGGGAGTAGAGTTACCATGGGAATGGGAGTAGAGTAACTATGGGAATGGGAGTAGAGTAACTATGGGAATGGAAGTAGAGTAACTATGGGAATGGGAGTAGAGTAACCATAGGAATGGGAGTAGAGTAACTATGGGAATGGGAGTAGAGTAACCATGGGAATGGGAGTAGAGTAACTATGGGAATGGAAGTAGAGTAACTATGGGAATGGGAGTAGAGTAACTATGGGAATGGGAGTAGAGTAACCATGGGAATGGGAGTAGAGTAACTATGGGAATGGGAGTAGAGTAACTATGGGAATGGAAGTAGAGTAACTATGGGAATGGGAGTAGAGTAACCATGGGAATGGGAGTAGAGTAACCATGGGAATGGGAGTAGAGTAACTATGGGAATGGGAGTAGAGTAACTATGGGAATGGGAATAGAGTAACCATGGGAATGGGAGTAGAGTAACCATGGGAATGGGAGTAGAGTAACTATGGGAATGGGAGTAGAGTAACCATGGGAATGGGATAGAGTAACTATGGGAATGGGAGTAGAGTAACTATGGGAATGGGAGTAGAGTAACCATGGGAATGGAAGTAGAGTAACTATGGGAATGGGAGTAGAGTAACTATGGGAATGGGAGTAGAGTAACTATGGGAATGGGAGTAGAGTAACCATGGGAATGGAAGTAGAGTAACTATGGGAATGGGAGTAGAGTAACTATGGGAATGGAAGTAGAGTAACTATGGGAATGGGAGTAGAGTAACCATGGGAATGGGAGTAGAGTAACTATGGGAATGGGAGTAGAGTAACTATGGGAATGGGAGTAGAGTAACTATGGGAATGGAAGTAGAGTAACTATGGGAATGGGAGTAGAGTTACCATGGGAATGGGAGTAGAGTAACTATGGGAATGGGAGTAGAGTAACTATGGGAATGGGAGTAGAGTTACCATGGGAATGGGAGTAGAGTAACTATGGGAATGGGAGTAGAGTAACTATGGGAATGGAAGTAGAGTAACTATGGGAATGGGAGTAGAGTAACCATGGGAATGGGAGTAGAGTAACTATGGGAATGGAAGTAGAGTAACTATGGGAATGGGAGTAGAGTAACTATGGGAATGGGAGTAGAGTAACCATAGGAATGGGAGTAGAGTAACTATGGGAATGGGAGTAGAGTAACTATGGGAATGGGAGTAGAGTAACCATGGGAATGGGAGTAGAGTAACTATGGGAATGGAAGTAGAGTAACTATGGGAATGGGAGTAGAGTAACTATGGGAATGGGAGTAGAGTAACTATGGGAATGGGAGTAGAGTAACTATGGGAATGGAAGTAGAGTAACCATGGGAATGGGAGTAGAGTAACCATGGGAATGGGAGTAGAGTAACTATGGGAATGGGAGTAGAGTAACCATGGGAATGGGAGTAGAGTAACCATGGGAATGGGAGTAGAGTAACTATGGGAATGGGAGTAGAGTAACCATGGGAATGGGAGTAGAGTAACTATGGGAATGGGAGTAGAGTAACTATGGGAATGGGAGTAGAGTAACCATGGGAATGGGAGTAGAGTAACTATGGGAATGGGAGTAGAGTAACTATGGGAATGGGAGTAGAGTAACCATGGGAATGGGAGTAGAGTAACCATGGGAATGGAAGTAGAGTAACTATGGGAATGGGAGTAGAGTAACCATGGGAATGGGAGTAGAGTAACTATGGGAATGGAAGTAGAGTAACTATGGGAATGGGAGTAGAGTAACTATGGGAATGGGAGTAGAGTAACTATGGGAATGGGAGTAGAGTAACTATGGGAATGGAAGTAGAGTAACTATGGGAATGGGAGTAGAGTAACTATGGGAATGGGAGTAGAGTAACCATGGGAATGGGAGTGGAGTAACTATGGGAATGGAAGTAGAGTAACTATGGGAATGGGAGTAGAGTAACTATGGGAATGGGAGTAGAGTAACTATGGGAATGGGAGTAGAGTAACCATAGGAATGGGAGTAGAGTAACTATGGGAATGGGAATAGAGTAACTATGGGAATGGGAGTAGAGTAACTATGGGAATGGGAGTAGAGTAACCATGGGAATGGGAGTAGAGTAACTATGGGAATGGGAGTAGAGTAACCATGGGAATGGGAGTAGAGTAACTATGGGAATGGGAGTAGAGTAACCATGGGAATGGGAGTAGAGTAACTATGGGAATGGAAGTAGAGTAACTATGGGAATGGGAGTAGAGTAACTATGGGAATGGGAGTAGAGTAACCATGGGAATGGGAGTAGAGTAACTATGGGAATGGGAGTAGAGTAACCATGGGAATGGGGGTAGAGTAACTATGGGAATGGGAGTAGAGTAACTATGGGAATGGAAGTAGAGTAACTATGGGAATGGGAGTAGAGTAACTATGGGAATGGGAGTAGAGTAACCATGGGAATGGGAGTAGAGTAACTATGGGAATGGGAGTAGAGTAACTATGGGAATGGGAGTAGAGTAACCATGGGAATGGGAGTAGAGTAACCATGGGAATGGAAGTAGAGTAACTATGGGAATGGGAGTAGAGTAACTATGGGAATGGGAGTAGAGTAACCATGGGAATGGGAGTAGAGTAACTATGGGAATGGGAGTAGAGTAACCATGGGAATGGGAGTAGAGTAACTATGGGAATGGAAGTAGAGTAACTATGGGGATGGGTGTGGAGTAACTATGGGAATGGAAGTAGAGTAACTATGGGAATGGGAGTAGAGTAACTATGGGAATGGGAGTAGAGTAACTATGGGAATGGGAGTAGAGTAACTATGGGGATGGGTGTGGAGTAACTATGGGAATGGGAGTAGAGTAACTATGGGGATGGGTGTGGAGTAACTATGGGAATGGGAGTAGAGTAACTATGGGGATGGGTGTGGAGTAACTATGGGAAGGAGAACAGTGTGATGATCTGTGTATCAGTAGTGTATAAACCTCTTATCATTATGGCTGATGATCATTAAAGCTCTGTAACAGTGATCCTCAGGTGAGCTGCTCTCAGGTGAGTGATGAAGGTGAGTGCTATCAGGTGGGGCTCTCACCAGCTGTTTATAGGGGTCATGGCCATTCCTCCGGTACTGATAGCCATTGGTGTCTATTTTGTCAGGATCCTTCATGATGGCCTCCAGGTCTTCTGCATTCCGGATATCAGATATCATCTCCTAAAGAATCCAGGAATTTGAGTTTCTAACTGTTGTTTGTTTAAAGTGAACGATCTAGGAATAGAAGCTTCAGGATGATGCTAACGTTCTTCAGTCACACTTTGAGGAGAGTGTGATGATTCAGGAGTGCAGTTAGCACCATGCTAATTGGTGTACATAAACATAAACATACGTTTATGACTTGTTCGCTACATTAGCCTCGTAGCTAGACTAAAGAACTTCAGAAAGAGAAACATGGCTGACATGTCCTAGAGTAAGTAAGGGACACTGGGTAAACTGTATACCTGTGCGTAGAGCTGGAGGAGGCTGATGTTCTTCACCAGCAGTCGTACAGCTTTCTCCAGGTTACGGAAGATCTTCTCTTCTTTATCAAACAGCTCATCACGCACCTGAGAGAGAGAGAGAGAGAGCAAGAGAGAGAGAGACTAGGGTTAGTACCTTGTGCTTCATCATTGGCCACTTTATTAAAAACCCCTACGATCTGCTTCCACTCACTGGCCACTTTATTAGAAACCCCTACCTACTGTTTCCACTCACTGGCCACTTTATTAGAAACCCCTACCTTCTGCTTCCACTCACTGGCCACTTTATTAGAAACCCCTACCTACTGTTTCCACTCATTGGCCACTTTATTAGAAACCCCAGCCTACTGCTTCTTCTTGCTGGCCTCTGGGTCTACTAAAGGTGCAGTTACAGATGTTATGGGAGCGGGGGGTCAGTACCTGTGGTTCCACTCCAGTGAGGATTTTGAAGTAGCCGGTGATGCGGTCAGATTTCTTCCTGATGGAGTGAATGTTCAGCTTGTTCAGTTTGCCCTTCAGTGTTCCTTCATAGTCACTCCTCTTGTACTTCAGCACTGTGAACAGGAACACAGCGCAGGGTTTATCAGACTCTGTCTGATCATGTAAGCAGCGACACAGCTGTGGTTTCCTTTACGCACAGTCAGAACTACTGACATCGGGCCGGGTCCACACAGCAGTCAGTTTCAGTCTGGAATGAGTCTGGGCAGTATGTGTATATGACTGCTTGTACACTAACACACCTTATCAACCATCTGGGACACCATAGCAACCGCCTACCAACCCTAACACAACTACTTGGAATACCACAACAACTGCTTATCGACAGTGAAGCAATCACTGGGAACTGCATGACAACTGCATAGCAGCCCTATAGCATCCACTTAGCCAACCCCCTCAGCAATCCCCTGAAACACCATAGCAACTACTGCTAGTGCACAGTGACTACCTAAAACCCCATGGCAATTACCTGGAATACCATAGCAATTACATAGCTACAGCATAGCTACCACAGGAAATGGCAAAGTAAAAGCCTAGCAATCCTATGGCAACTACTTAGCAACAAAATAGCATCCACTTGGAATAACATAGCAACCATCTGGAATACCATAGCACCTATATAACGACAGCAAAGCACCAACTTGCAACAAAGCACTCCCAACCCTAGCGACTCCTTTTTTAATCAGAATGCTTTTAACTTTTCTAATAATAATAATAATAATAATAATAACAATAATAATAATAATTATTATTATTATTATTAGTGTTATCAAGCCAGTTCTGACTCTTAGCGACCCTGTGGATGCCTGTGTATTCGGTAACATCAGCAGTGATTCGGGTTGTGCTATATATGCCGATGCTGTATATGCTGGTTCTCACCGATGTCCTTCCTCCTCTTGAACTCATTGATGTTGATGTTGATGATCTTGGCTGCAGTCAGCGCCTCCTGCAGGGGGCGATGGTCAGGGTGGTCAGTGGGTGTGGCCTGCCACAACTCAGCCAGTAGGAGGGGGTATTTCATGACACGCTGGACAGGCTTAATAATGAGTGACCCCATATCCAATAGATTGGGCTTTCCCCTAATGAAAGCACACACACACACACACACACAGTCCCGAAATACACACACACACACACGCATTACTCCTGATCACACACTCAGATCATATAGAGGAAATAGACATCAGAGCAGGAGTACTTACTGCTGGTTATAAATCTGCCTGTGAAGGGAAACATAACAGCCGATTAATTCAGTAGGTTTAGAACATCAGTACATCAGTACATCAGACTTCAGTACATCAGACTTCAGTACATCAGTACATCAGACTTCAGTACATCAGACTTCAGTACATCAAACTTCAGTACATCAGACTTCAGTACATCAGACTTCAGTACATAAGACTTCAGTACATCAGTACATCAGACTTCAGTACATAAGACTTCAGTACATCAGTACATCAGACTTCAGTACATCAGACTTCAGTACATCAAACTTCAGTACATCAGACTTCAGTACATCAGACTTCAGTACATAAGACTTCAGTACATCAGTACATCAGACTTCAGTACATAAGACTTCAGTACATCAGTACATCAGACTTCAGTACATCAGTACATAAGACTTCAGTACATCAGTACATCAGACTTCAGTACATCAGTACATAAGACTTCAGTACATCAGTACATCAGACTTCAGTACATCAGTACATAAGACTTCAGTACATCAGTACATCAGACTTCAGTACATCAGTACATCAGACTTCAGTACATAAGACTTCAGTACATCAAACTTCAGTACATAAGACTTCAGTACATCAAACTTCAGTACATAAGACTTCAGTACATCAAACTTCAGTACATCAGACTTCAGTACATAAGACTTCAGTACATCAGTACATCAGACTTCAGTACATAAGACTTCAGTACATCAGACTTCAGTACATCAGACTTCAGTACATCAGACTTTAGTACATCAGCAGTTTAGAACATCAGCACTAAGGCAGAAGTCCAGCTCCACATACATTTACCCACTTTGTCCCTTTCTCCCACATGTACCCTGCTGAAAACAGCGTGGCCAGCCCAAACTGGTTAAACTGGTTAAAAAAGCTCTTGACCAGCGTATAGGTATGTTTTGTTTGAGTTTGATGGCTGAGCTGGTCAACCAGCTTAAACAGTGTTTCCAAGCTGGTTCACTGGTATGAGCAAGCTGATTGGCCAGAATAACCAGTATTACCATTCTGATTGAGCGAAATGACCAGTATTACTGTGCTGGTTGCATGACCAAGCAGGTGGACCAGCATGATGCTAATATCAACATTACCAGTATAACCATATTAACTGCACTGGTGTGCATAGCTAGTAAATAGCTAGTTAGCCAGTATGACCAACTAGATAAGCAGCTTGGTCAAGCTGGTCATGCTGATAGACCGGTTTCACAGGACAGGGTAAGTTGCTCCCTGGATGAGCAGCTTTTCAACCACCTTAACCACCAGAGGCCAGCTGAGACTAGCTGCACTGTGCTAGCTGCATGTCTAAATCCTCACACACTCCTCAAACTGTGTGTTAATGTGGTGTCTAGTGCCGTGCAGTGTGCGTTATCTAGAACATTAATCGCTAAAGCTAATAAAGTTATATTGCGTGTATTTCGACTGTAACCCGGCTTTGCTGTAGCAGACTGGATTCAGTGGACAGACTCACTTCAGTGCAGAGATGCAGGTCCTGAAGTGCTGCTGGACCTCCTCCTGTTTGTCGTAGCTCTTCAGTAGAGCACTAGCTTCATCGTGATGGTAGCAGTAGATCTTATACACTTCCTCTATGGTCGCTTTGGTCTGGATGAAAACCTCCCCTTCACACAAAACACAGACAGGAACACTAATCACATCACATCACACCACACCACATCACATCACATCACATCACATCACATCACATCACATCACATCAAATCAAATCAAATCAAATCAAATCAAATCAAATCACATCTTCAAATCACATCACATCACATCACATCACATCACATCAAATCACATCACACCACATCAAATCACATCTCATCAAATCACATCACACATCACACATCACATCACACATCACATCAAATCACATCACATCAAATCACATCAAATCACATCACACATCACATCACATCACATCACATCACATCACATCACACATCACATCACATCTCATCTCATCTCATCACATCAAATCACATCTCATCAAATCACATCACATCACACATCACACATCACATCACACATCACATCAAATCACATCACATCAAATCACATCAAATCACATCACACATCACATCACATCACATCACATCACATCACACATCACATCACATCACACATCACATCTCATCTCATCACATCAAATCACATCACATCACATCACATCACATCACATCACATCACATCAAATCAAATCAAATCAAATCAAATCAAATCAAATCAAATCCGATCAGGTTAATAATCACGTCACATTACACAGGTGTAAAGGTGAGTGAAAAACATCGTCCCTCACAGTAATACAAAAAACACAAACTAGAAATACTGAATATTTACATATTAACTTATACTACACATATACACACACTACACACACACCATACACACACACCATACACACACTATACACTATACACACACCATACACACACTATACACTATACACACACCATACACACACTATACACTATACACACACAGAGTAAAGCTGCAGTCGGATCAGCTAAAGTATTTGCTGTTTTTAAAACCGAGAACCAAAAGCAATGTATTTTAAATAGATTCCAAATATATCTTACAGAATATGAACATTTGTTTCAAATGTATTTTAACACGTTTGATCTTTTTCATACTGAAAAAATACATTTACTAAATACATTTTAATAATAGTATGATCAGATTGAGATTCAGATTGAGTGTGTGTGTGTGTGTGTGTGTGTGTGAGTGTGTGTGTGTGTTTGTTACCTATCAGCTGTGTTTCTGGATCAGGTTCTGCGGTGGCCTCCTGCAGTCTGTGCAGCAGCTCCCCGGACACAGCGCACACACACTCCATATTGGTGAAAAGACGCTCCACATCCACCTACACACAGTCACACAATCACACAGTCACACAATCACACAGTCACACAATCACACAATCACACAATCACACAGTCACACAATCACACAATCACACAATCACACAATTACAAAATCACACAGTCACACAATCACACAGTCACACAATCACACAATTACAAAATCACACAATCACACAATCACACAATTACAAAATCACACAATTACACAGTCACACAATCACACAGTCACACAATCACACAATTACAAAATCACACAATTACAAAATCACACAATCACACAATCACACAATCACACAATTACAAAATCACACAATTACACAATCACACAGTCACACAATCACACAATCACACAATCACACAGTCACACAATCACACAATCACACAATCACACAGTCACACAATCACACAATTACACAATCACACAGTCACACAATCACACAATTACAAAATCACACAATCACACAATCACACAATTACAAAATCACACAATTACACAGTCACACAATCACACAGTCACACAATCACACAATTACAAAATCACACAATTACAAAATCACACAATCACACAATCACACAATCACACAATTACAAAATCACACAATTACACAGTCACACAATCACACAGTCACACAATCACACAATTACAAAATCACACAATTACAAAATCACACAATCACACAATCACACAATTACAAAATCACACAATTACACAGTCACACAATCACACAGTCACACAATCACACAATTACAAAATCACACAATTACAAAATCACACAATCACACAATCACACAATTACAAAATCACACAATTACACAGTCACACAATCACACAGTCACACAATCACACAGTCACACAATCACACAATTACAAAATCACACAATCACACAATTACACAATCACACAATTACAAAATCACACAATCACACAGTCACACAATCACACAATTACAAAATCACACAATCACACAATTACACAATCACACAATTACAAAATCACACAATTACACAGTCACACAATCACACAGTCACACAATCACACAATTACACAATTACAAAATCACACAATCACACAGTCACACAATCACACAGTCACACAATCACACAATTACAAAATCACACAATCACACAGTCACACAATCACACAGTCACACAATCACACAATCACACAATCACACAGTCACACAATTACAAAATCACACAATCACACAATCACACAATTACACAGTCACACAATCACACAGTCACACAATCACACAATTACAAAATCACACAATCACACAATTACACAGTCACACAATCACACAGTCACACAATCACACAATTACAAAATCACACAATCACACAATCACACAATTACACAGTCACACAATCACACAATCACACAGTCACACAATCACACAATTACAAAATCACACAATCACACAATCACACAATTACACAGTCACACAATCACACAATTACACAGTCACACAATCACACAATTACAAAATCACACAATCACACAGTCACACAATCACACAATTACACAATCACACAATTACACAATCACACAATTACAAAATCACACAATTACACAATTACAGAACCGTACAGAACCACCACCTTTATTAAAGAACCCTTTGAGTGAGTGTGTGTGTGTGTGTGTGTGTGTGTGAGTGTGTGTATGGATACCTGTGTGTTGCGGAGCGGCTGCAGCACCTCTCTGATACACAGCTCCAGGTCAGTCAGGTAATCTCCCTCCGTCCTCACCAGCTCCTCTATGACCTTTGACCTTTTCACCATCTTCCGCTGCCGGATCTCCTCAGGGTCCAGAGATGGGGAGGTGGGGGACAACAGGTCATGGGGGGCCATTTTCTCTGAGAGAAGGAACAGGCTCATCATCAGACAGACAGACAGACAGACAGATAGATACACTATACGGACGAAAGTATTGGGACACCTGTTCATTCTTCGTTTCTTCTGAAATCAAGGCTATTAAAAAGAGCAGATCTGTTGGAGTAACTGTCTCTACTGTCCAGAGAAGAAGACTTTCTACTAGATTCTGGAGGAGGAACATTGCTGTGAGAGTTTGATTGCATTCAGGAACAAGAGCATTAGTGTGGTCAGGATGTTGGAAGATGATCACCATCCCAAAAGTACTGGGTGGAGCTCCTCCACCATCATTCCAGAGAACACAGTTCTTCCACTGCTCCACAGCTCCTCAATGCTGGGGGGCTTTATACCCCTCTAGCCCACACCTGGCATTATTAGGCAGCATGGAGCTGATAGGATCATGATGTTGATCTGCTCCAGAGGGTCCTATTCTATTGGCAGTACTTCTTCTCTACAGGGACTAGACCAGCTGTGTGTGCATTTGCACATCTGTGTCAGCAATGAGTGCAGCTTAAAGTAGCTGGATGCAGCGAGTAGAAGGTGTCTACAAACACCAGTCCCACCATCTCCACCAAGCCCACCAGCCTAACCTTCCATCCCGACCTATCACTGACCCTCTCACACACCACATTATGGGAGGAGGAGAAGCTCTGGCTCTGGTTAGAGAGGTAATCGGGACTGTAATCAGAAGTTGGTCGATTGGGAATACCTCAGACTTCACAGCAGGAAGATCTAACCAGCTCTGCTCTCACACACACTGCTCCCTCCTTCACTGCTGCTCGGCTCGGCTCTGAGGCCACACTTTGCATGAAGAGGGAACAACATCACTTCCCCATCACACACACACACACACACACACACACACACACACACACTGAGAGGGAGGTGGACTGCAGTGTAATGTTTCAGCTTGTGGGAGCTGTCTGAATGTCCTCCAGTTTGGGGAAGCACCTGACCTAAATATCCTCACTGTGTTCCTGTAAGAGCAGCGCAGTGTGAGTGGACCCAGTCATCTCCACCAGAAAGACCAAACAGCAGTGTTTTCATGCTGTGAACAGGGAGCTCACCTGGACCTGGACCTGGACCTGGACCTGGACCTGAACCTGAACCTGAACCTGGACCTGAAACTGAACCTGAACCTGGACCTGAACCTGGACCTGGACCTGAACCTGGACCTGGACCTGGACCTGGACCTGAACCTGAACCTGAACCTAAACCTGAACCTGGACCTGGACCTGGACCTGGACCTGGACCTGGACCTGAACCTGAGCCTGAGCCACAGTTCTTCTGTCTTGTTGCAGTATAATGGGATACCACAACAACCCCCAAGCAATTTTCTGGCAACCTGACATACCCCAGCAACCACTAAGAATACCATAGCGATGAGACAGCAACAGCCTCACGAACATCAGAAATGATAGGAACTAGTAAACAGCGCTCTACCAACCAAACAATAACTGTCCTAAAATGGAATGAGACAAAATAGCAATGTCCTAGCAACCACCCAAAGCGTCATAGCAACCAGAAAGCTTTACACCTGAAATTTCTTCCACTTCCAACACCTAGCAACGACCCATGATACTGTTACCATGAATTAGCAACCTCCTATCAACCACCTAGCAACACCCTACAAACCACCTAGCAACATCCTAGCAACCACCTAGCAATACCTAGTATCTGGGCACCTTAGCAAACATCTGAAATCCCATAGCAACTGCCTAGCAACACCCCAGCAACCACTATTATTTTGTTTAATCTTGTTAACATTAATAAGTTTTATAATTAATTAGGGTAAATTTTTCCCAACCATTCCCAGCCTGTCTTTATCCTGTAGAATTAAACAGACTGTGCTGAATGTGTAAATGGGCTCTGTTTCGATTGGCTGCCCTCATTTAAAAGCCATTAAAGGGAGTGGGCGGAGTTAAATTACTGTAGGATAAATATTTGGGTATATAAAAATGACTTGTTTGTTGTGACATCACAAAAACATTAAGTGGACAGCAGGTTGTGATAACAGCAGAGGTTAGCTGGATGGACGAGGGGGCAGTACATTTCGAAACGTTTACTGTTCTCCTACAGAACCTTTACTGTTCTCCTAGAGAACTTTTACTGTTCTCCTACAGAACCTTTACTGTTCTCCTACAGAATGTTTACTGTTCCCCTACAGAACTTTTACTGTTCTCCTACAGAACTTTTACTGTTCTCCTACAGAACCTTTACTGTTCTCCTAGAGAACTTTTACTGTTCTCCTACAGAACTTTTACTGTTCTCCTACAGAATCTTTACTGTTCTCCTACAGAACTTTTACTGTTCTCCTACAGAACTTTTACTGTTCTCCTACAGAATCTTTACTGTTCTCCTACAGAACTTTTACTGTTCTCCTACAGAATCTTTACTGTTCTCCTACAGAACTTTTACTGTTCTCCTACAGAACTTTTACTGTTCTCCTACAGAATCTTTACTGTTCTCCTACAGAACTTTTACTGTTCTCCTACAGAATCTTTACTGTTCTCCTACAGAACTTTTACTGTTCTCCTACAGAATCTTTACTGTTCTCCTACAGAATCTTTACTGTTCTCCTACAGAACTTTTACTGTTCTCCCACAGAATCTTTACTGTTCTCCCACAGAATCTTTACTGTTCTCCTACAGAACTTTTACTGTTCTCCTACAGAACTTTTACTTTTCTCCTACAGAACTTTTACTGTTCTCCTACAGAATCTTTACTTTTCTCCTACAGAACTTTTACTGTTCTCCTACAGAATCTTTACTGTTCTCCTACAGAATCTTTACTGTTCTCCTACAGAATCTTTACTGTTCTCCTACAGAACTTTTACTGTTCTCCTACAGAATCTTTACTGTTCTCCTACAGAACTTTTACTGTTCTCCTACAGAATCTTTACTGTTCTCCTACAGAACGTTTACTGTTCTCCCACAGAATCTTTACTGTTCTCCTACAGAACTTTTACTGTTCTCCTACAGAACTTTTACTTTTCTCCTACAGAACTTTTACTGTTCTCCTACAGAATCTTTACTGTTCTCCTACAGAACTTTTACTGTTCTCCTACAGAATCTTTACTGTTCTCCTACAGAACTTTTACTGTTCTCCTACAGAATCTTTACTGTTCTCCCACAGAATCTTTACTGTTCTCCTACAGAACTTTTACTGTTCTCCTACAGAATCTTTACTGTTCTCCTACAGAACGTTTGATGCTCTCTTTTATTAAAAAGAAAAAAAGAAAAAGGGTAAATCCAGTTTTCGGTGAAATGGACCATCTAATCTACCCCTGTTCCAGTTCCAGCGCTCGCTCTAACGCACATCACCTCTCAGCAGCTTTCTGTAAGATTTCAGGTGAAAAGGGAACTTTGCTGCTCATGCACTCCTGACCTGTGCTGTGAACTCCGGCATGTCACACCTGCATGGCTCACTCAGCCGGTTCTCTTCTGCTTACAGGACGGAAATGATGTTTCTCCTTGAGTGACAGAAGCGGGTCACTGCAGAAATCCCATTACATCACTCTACCCTCAGCTCCAGCTCCAGCTCCAGATGTTCTGACTCAGCACTGAGGTCAGCGCTCTTCTCTCACGCCCGCCGCTGAGCCCCTAATGGCCAAACGTTTGAGCATCCTCCATTTCCCTTTAACACTAGCAGTACTCTAACAACACACTAGCAACCATGCAGAATACAAAAGCAGCCATCTAACAACACCACAGCAACCTGGGATACCACAGCAGCCACCCTGATCACCATAGCAACCAGCAAGCAACACCCTAGCAAACAACAGAGATGTAAGAGCAACTAGTAAACAATACCTTATAACCAGCTACCAATTATTTAGCAACCGCCTATAATCCCACAGCAACTGCCTAGCAACATGCTAACAGTAGCCCATGACATAATAGCAACCATCTTGGATACCATAGTAACAGTGCTAGCAGTGCCTTAGCAACCACCCAGAAACACACATGTAATTGTGTAGGATAGCAGCCACTTGGGACACCATAGTAACCGGCAAGCAACACCCTAACAACCAGTAGAGATCCCAACTGGTTAGCAACACCTTACAACTACCAGCTCCACTCTGAAAACACCACTGTCTCTCGCTACTAAATGAGCAAAAGTATGTGCGCCCCCTTTGTGCCATTTACAAACATGTGCCATACAAAAGAAACCCCTTAGCAAAACCCTAGCAACCTGAGTTACCATAGTAACAACCTACAAACGCAACCACCTAGCAAACCCCAACAGCCTAAGATGTCATAGTAGCCACCTTGAAGATCGTAGCAATACCTAGCATCCTAGTTCTAGCTAGGATTAGCATGCCATGGTTTAACTCCATAGCTAAATCATATAGACAGCCATTAGCTGTTAGCTCCATTAGCGTCGTAGCTCCAGGGTAAACCAAATGAACCAGTAAACAGGCCTGTTATGGGTGATCAGGTGTATTATGGGTGATGGGTGGGGTCTACATTTGACATATTGCTGGACGTCGCTTTAAAGCTGTGCTGGCGCGCCTGCCTGCTGCTGCCAGGCCTGACGGTGTGTGTGAATTTCCCATGAAAGAGGATATCACACACAACCCTGAGCTGGGAGCTCTGAAAGGGAGCTAATGGGAACCAGCCTGAACCCACAGGATCACATTACTGCAGCCGAAAAATGACACGGGTGGGGGGTTGGGGTGGTGGATTAGCTGGCGGATGACAAAGGGAGGGAGAGGGAGTTGCCCACTGACTCACCCACACCGCCAACAAACCAGTTCGGTACCAGTTCATCATGTCTGTATAATATATAAACCACAGCATACCACAGCAATCCCAGAGACAGCATAGCAACCAGCACAGCATAGCATACCAACCACCTAGCAACCAATAAAGATCCCAACTGGTTAACAAAACACCTAGCAACCAAAAATACCATAGCTACTGCCTAGCAACATGCCAGCTAGGAGGATACCACAGCAGCCACCATGAATACCAAAACAACCAGCAAGCAACATCCTAGCATAGCTAACAAGCAATGGAAGCGTATACCCCACTGATTAGCACTGACACAGCTACACTGTCCAAAAGTATTCAGACAGCCCTTCTTGTTAGTGAGTTTAGCTGCTTGTTTAACCTGACCAAGAGAACGGAGCTGTAGAGCAGACGTAAGCAGGTGACCCTAAGGTCACAGGGCCCAATGCTTTTTGGAGTAATGGAGCTCCATCCAAAACCTTTGAGATGAGCTGGAGTGGCAGTGGATGACGTAATCATCCAACATCAGAAACTGATCTCACTGGAGCTCTTCAGAGGCTGAATGCACTCAGAAGAGCCTTCACAAGACCTCTGGAGGTATCCTGCTGTGGTCTCTGGCACCAGCAGATCCATTAAGGCCTGTAAGTTGTGAGGTGGGACCTCCATGACCCTCATTGAGCCTTGGGTGCTCATGACCCTGTCACTGGTTCACCGGTTGTCCTTCCTTGGAGCACTTTTGGTAGATACTGACCACTGCATACCAGGAACACCCCACAAGACCTGCTTGCTGATGTTCTGGAGATGTTCTCACCCAGTCATTATCTAGAACATCACAGTCTGGTTCTTGTCAAAGTGTTTCAGAATTTTACGGTTGTCCATTTTCCTGCTTCATCAATTTCAAGATCTGACTGTTCTTCACTCGCTGACTGATATGTAGATCCACCCCTCGACAGACAGGAGACACTGGACCCAGATCATCAGTGTTTTTCACTCCACCTACCTGGTTTTAATGTTATGGCTGAAGGTCATATGAGGATTCAGATAGGTCAGGGGTGGAGCAGTGAAATGTGGTGTAGCAGCTGATCTGCTGAGTGATGCTGTAATACTGATTGAATCATGTGCATGAGTCACTCTGGCCTGAATGACCGGTTTCAGAGGAACTCTAATCAGGAACGTGAGACTTCCTCATTCAGATCAGATCATCAGGTTCTACCTGCAGAACATCAGCTGGCGCCACACAACTACTGTATTCATACCCCACAGCCTAACTCACGCTAAACTGCAACACAGGTATCTTCAGTGGTTAAACTGGTTTCCAGTAGAAAATGCTTTTGGTCATCTTCTCATCTTCCAATAGCAACGCTGTCTACCAATCCTCCCAGCAGTGGGACAGAAATGCCTCCAGATTCATCCCATAGCAGACTGAGGTATGTGTAGAAGTCCCAGAATTCACTCCTGTATTATTATTATTATAGGCTAAAGTACAGCCTCCAAACATGGTGGAGGTAGTTTCATCAGCAGCTCACAGTGAGAGCTATAGAGGTGGAGCAGGAAGATGAAGGACAGGAAAGTTTGCAGCAATAAAACTAAATCTAAATATCAGGAGAGTTTATCACTCACAGCCACCACAAACCACTGAGCCAGAGCTGTGTGTGTGTGTGTGTGTGTGATATACCACAAAGTGAACTCATCTCAAATCCAGTCTACACACCTATTATATTATAATATATTATATTATTAATATATTCAAACAATCATAGAACATATTTGTAGACATTTTTATTTGTGTTAGGAGAGATAATGATGCTCATTTATTATAAGAAATAACAGAGGAAATGTGATTATTTCAATAATAGTTTTTTAGACTTGTTGTTTATTATAAAGAATAATGCAGAATAAGAAATAAAATATAATGAACAATAGATAAATGTGCCCAGTAACACCAGCCTCCCCTAGAACTGCAAACCAGGACCGTGTGTGTGTGTGTGTGTGTGTGTGTGTGAGTAACAATGCCCAATTGTCTGTCGCTGTACACCAAGGAAACCTGCAACTTATAATGCAGTGTGTGTGTGTGTGTGTGTGTGTGTGTGTGTGTGTGTGAATTCTGATAAGTGTTAATGATACATATTTCACACTGATCAGACCTGCAGCTCCAGACTGACCTCATTACTGACACCCACCTGCTCCACCTGCCAGACTGCATTCTCTCTTTCACACACACACACACACACACACTGCATTATAAGTTGCAGGTTTCCTTGGTGTACAGCGACAGACAATTGGGCATTGTTACTCACACACACACACACACACACACACACATACACACACACACATATACACTCAGCAGTAATGGAGAATGAGGCAGGACTAGTTTTGCGCTTTCTGATGAAGCAATCACCCATGACATCACACACACACACACCCCTGATCAGCACTTTTAGAATCACGTTTTAGACTATTATTATTATTATTATTATTATTATTGATGATGATGATGAAGAGCTAGGTGCTGCAGTAGCGGGTGTATGTGGGACTGTAGGTGTTTGAGTGTTTGAGAAATGCAAAACAGCTGCAATAAACACGCACAGAGCACACACACACACACACACACACACACACACACACACACTTCCTCATACAGACTGCTCCCTCTCTGGTTTATTGCAGATATATTAGCAGCTGTTGCTAAAATGATGTCCAGCTCTACAACTAAAAATACTGTAAATAAAGAAAGAAAGAAATAATGTACACACACTGGCTAAACGTCTCTGACCTGTTAATCCTAATCCTCTAAACTCTTCTGCTGTCCATCGACGAGCTTCAGCAGAACTCAGGTCCGGTGTTGGACTCTTCCTGGCAGAACTGGTTCAGTTCTATGAAATCTGTTGGTTTTCTGGAACAGACCTGACCTTTAACCACAGTCCACATATTTCTGACAGGGGTGAGGTCAGGACTTTGTGAAGACCATTCCACAAGCTTAAGGTTCTCCTTCCTCATCCATTAACGGCCTCACATTTAAACCCCCTGACTCATCTGACCACAAAACTGGTCACTCCAATCACTGCTGTCTATCAAACCCTTTTATGTGGCACAGAGGAGCTCCCTGCTGTAGTCCATCATGATCACTAACAGGAAGTCAGGAGCTCTAAACATTCGTCTGAGTGGGAGTGTGGATATTATTGACCCTGTACTGGTCTCAGAAAACCCACATTCTAGCTTGCTTGTATTGAAGCTGTATGATGTCACTGGTTCTGACCCAGGAGAAGAACAGCTCAAAGAAATGAATGAAAGCCCGTTATTACCAAGACCTTCATGTGGATGATGCGTGAACAGGAACTTCAGTATATATAAATATCTATATTTATATGTGTGATTATGCACACATACTTGTCTGTAGATATATATACACACATACAGCTTTTACAGGTATATAACTCTCTCTCTCTCGCTCTCTCTCTCTCTCTCTCTCTCTCTCTCTCGCTCGCTCCCTTGTTTACGAAGCTCTTTTCCACTCTGCATGTTTTGCATGTGTGACATCATTCTGTTGGGAATAGCTCTATAACAACGCAACAGGTGCTTAGCATCGGCCAACTCACTCACCCTCTCTCTCTCTCTCTCTCTCTCTCTCTCTATTTGTCTCTCTCTCTCTATCTCTCTCTCTCTCTCTCTCTCTATCTGTCTCTCGCTCTCTCTCTATCTGTCTCTCGCTCTCTCTCTCTCTCTCTCTCTCTCTCTCTCTCTCTCTCTTATATTAGAACTCTGAACTCTGGTGGAATTCACAGAACAGTGACACTCAGTACTGCAGAGCGAGGAGTGAGCAGTGGGCTATGAGGAGTGAGCGATGAGGAGTGAGCAGTGGGCTATGAAGAGTGAGCGATGAGGAGTGAGCAGTGGGCTATGAAGAGTGAGCAGTGAGCTACTAGGAGTGAGCAGTGGGCTATGAGGAGTGAGCAGTGAGCTACTAGGAGTGAGCAGTGAGCTATGAGGAGTGAGCAGTGGGCTATGAGAAGTGAGCGATGAGGGGTGAGCAGTGGGCTATGAGGAGTGAGCAGTGAGCTATGAGGAGTGAGTAGTGGGCTATGAGGAGTGAGCAGTGAGCTATGAGGAGTGAGCTATGAGGAGTGAGCTGTGAGGAGTGAGCTATGAGGAGTGAGCTGTGAGGAGTGGGCTATGAGGAGTGAGCTGTGAGGAGTGAGCAGTGAGTGGAAAAGGTGTAAGGGTAAAGGGCAAAACACAGTTTAACCCTTTAAACTCTGGCAAACTGTGAGCAGTTCAGTTCCTCCCTCCTGGCTCAGCCTCACTCAGGCTTACACTGTAAACAATGCAGAGAACTGCTCCCTGACCCCCCACTACACTCTCTTCAACCACAGCGGAACCCTCTCCGGTTCTACTCTAATCAAAAAGGGTTCCACACGCACCGAAAAAAAGCTTCACAGATTCATAACAATATTAAACCCCTGAATACTGGAGCATTTAAATCCATTATTTAAGCAGACTCTAGCAGTGGTTCTATATAGAACCACTGTCTTTACTGAAAACCCCTAAACGTTCCATACTGACCGAAAGAACCTTCTACAGAACTCCTTGTAGGATCCATTCTTCCTTAAAGAACCCTTTATTACATTAAAATATGACTTCGAGAGAGGGACAGTGGAGAGTGGAGAGAGGGACAGTGGAGAGTGGAGAGAGGGACAGTGGAGAGTGGAGAGAGGGGCAGTGGTAGTGGAGAGAGGGGCAGTGGTAGTGGAGAGAGGGGCAGTGGAGAGTGGAGAGAGGGGCAGTGGTAGTGGAGAGAGGGACAGTGGAGAGTGGAGAGAGGGGCAGTGGAGAGTGGAGACAGGGGCAGTGGTAGTGGAGAGAGGGACAGTGGTAGTGGAGAGAGGGGCAGTGGAGAGTGGAGAGAGGGGCAGTGGTAGTGGAGAGAGGGGCAGTGGTAGTGGAGAGAGGGACAGTGGAGAGTGGAGACAGGGGCAGTGGTAGTGGAGAGAGGGGCAGTGGTAGTGGAGAGAGGGGCAGTGGTAGTGGAGAGAGGGACAGTGGAGAGTGGAGACAGGGGCAGTGGAGAGTGGAGAGAGGGGCAGTGGTAGTGGAGAGAGGGGCAGTGGTAGTGGAGAGAGGGACAGTGGAGAGTGGAGAGAGGGACAGTGGTAGTGGAGAGAGGGGCAGTGGAGAGTGGAGAGAGGGACAGTGGTAGTGGAGAGAGGGGCAGTGGTAGTGGAGAGAGGGACAGTGGTAGTGGAGAGAGGGGCAGTGGAGAGTGGAGAGAGGGGCAGTGGTAGTGGAGAGAGGGGCAGTGGAGAGTGGAGAGAGGGACAGTGGTAGTGGAGAGAGGGGCAGTGGTAGTGGAGAGAGGGACAGTGGTAGTGGAGAGAGGGGCAGTGGAGAGTGGAGAGAGGGGCAGTGGTAGTGGAGAGAGGGACAGTGGAGAGTGGAGACAGGGGCAGTGGAGAGTGGAGAGAGGGGCAGTGGTAGTGGAGAGAGGGGCAGTGGTAGTGGAGAGAGGGGCAGTGGTAGTGGAGAGAGGGACAGTGGAGAGTGGAGACAGGGGCAGTGGAGAGTGGAGAGAGGGGCAGTGGAGAGTGGAGAGAGGGGCAGTGGTAGTGGAGAGAGGGGCAGTGGTAGTGGAGAGAGGGACAGTGGTAGTGGAGAGAGGGGCAGTGGAGAGTGGAGAGAGGGGCAGTGGTGGCCCTTGAGCAAGGCCCTTTACCCTCTCTGCTCCCCGGGCGCTGGAGTTGGCTGCCCACTGCTCTGGGTGTGTGTGTACTCACTGCCCCTAGTTCACTAGTGTGTGTGTGTGTGTGTACCCCAGCCATTGCTAAAGAACCCTAGAAGAACCCTGGTTCTTGAAGGTTGGAGAAAGTGTCAAAGATGAGCTGTTGCCGTGGTAACCGCCCCTCTTACCTTTAAGTTTAGCGCTGTACTCGGTCTTGTCGGACTGGCTCCTCCTCACCAGCGTGTTGATGCTGACGTCTCCCTTCCCCGAGTCTTCATCCACGATGGTGTCCGTCCTCCTCCTCTCCAGGTACCTGAGGAACAGTCGGTTCCTGCGCTTCAGTCCCCTCTCCTTTTTCTCCTCTTTCTCGTTCTCTCGCTCGGCCCCGCCAGGTTCCTTAGGGTCCATACTGACCTCCTCCACTGCCCCGTCCTGACCGGGGTGAGAGAGAGAGAGAGAGAGAGAGAGAGAGAGAGTTTGCTGAGAAGAGGAACAGGTGCAGCACTGTTCCTGCTGTGTGTACACACTCTCTCCCCGGGAAGGTGGCTCCACCTCTCTGATTTACCTGCCTCAGGAGAGACCACAAGCTCCACCCTCACCTGCCCTGCTGTACCTCCCCACTATAGAGAGAGAGAGAGAGAGAGAGAGAGAGAGAGTGTGTTGTTTAGTGTACTCAGTGTATTATATATATATATGTTGTGTAGTGGAATTGTGTAGTTGTGTAGTTGTGTAGTGGAATTGTGTAGTTGTGTAGTTGTACTGTATTTTGATGTCTTTTGTTTTGTGTTTGATCAATTAATAAATGCGGGAGATTTAAAAACAATAGAATCAGTTAATTAATAAATAACTGAATTATTTTTACTTATTATTATTTTAATTTGGCGCAGTGTCACCAACAACAACAACAACAACAACAACAACAACACTACAGAGTACAAATGTGCTTTCTAAAGAAAGATGTGATTGGGTAGCTTAATCAAGTCTCGGGTGGTTGCTAAGATGTTGATAAATGGTTACTATGGGATTGCTATGCTATTTATATGGTGTTCCAAGAGGGTGCTATAATGTTGTAAAGCAGTTCTTATGGTGCCCCAAATGGTTGCTAAGGGGATGCTATGCTGTTCCAAGTGGGTGCTATAATGGTGCAAAGCAGTTCTGGTGGTTTCTCAGGTGGTTGCTATGGGGTTGCTATGAGTTGGGTTGGCTAGGAGGTGCTAATTGTGACATCTGACATGATGACATGCTTTTCTTTTTTTTTATTGTGTTGTTTGTTATATTCTTTATTCTGTCTCTTTAATTTACTCTTTATTTTACATTGTCATTGTTATTATTATTATTATTATTATTATTATTATTAATAATAATAATGTATTGTACCATTTTCTTTGTGCTTTGAGCTTTCATAGAAGGTGCCATATATTGAATATTATTATTATTATTAGTAGTAGTAGTAGTGGTAGTAATTTTTTAATACTATTATTATTATTTTCCCAAGGTGAAGGTTGCTTAATGGAGATGTGAGACGCTGTGGAATTTGCCCTGAAGGCCAAGCCTGAGCTGCTCTGACGGTCTGTGTGTCTGAGAGAGGTGAGCAGATACACTCTCAGGGGCGTAGGCAGCAGGTGGGACGGGCAATCTATTCAAATAGGCTACCAGTACCCCCACCCAACAAACAGCAGAGGTAACCAAGACTTTCATCCTGTCGAACACGGACACACCTCTGAAATATAAAAGAAGAAAAGAAGAAAGAGGATAGTAGAATATCTGCAGTTATATCAGGAGATACTGATATCAATTGTTATACATGTTTATATAATATATATATATATATATATATATATATATATATATATATATATATATATATATTTATTTATTTATTTATTTTTATGAATTGGTTTACTTGGCAGTGCAGCTTCGATCTTGTCTGGTTCTGCGTGAGGCGACATCACCAGTAAATGAACAGTCTGCAGTTCAGATGCTTTAATAGCTAAAGATAGTTATGATAGCTGGAGTTAGCCAACATGCATGTTTAGCACTGTTGCTACAGTACTCCTATAAACCCCGTCAACAATAACCAGTGGGTATCCGTCGTTAGCCCACCAGCACCATCAGGTCCACTGGGGCAGGAGGTGAATGACCAAGAGACCGAAAACCTAACAACAGTAACCTAACTACAGCAAACACACACACACACACACACACACACACAAACCCACACTATTTCAAAGTTTAGAATTAGCATTACAATAATATGTTTTGTTGAAATACATGAATAGTAATAAATGTAATTATACAATTTTATTAATTCATTATAACAATTATTATTATCGTGTATTAAATTCAGTTATACAGTTTACATATCATATAACATGTACTGTCTGCTTAGTTCTAGGCGTTAAATTGACTCACTAAATTATAAATAATCTATTTTAATGATCTTTATAAATCACTGGGTGGGGTTCATTCATTTTGAAATATGAGTCATCTGGATATTAATGTTATCAGCACTGGATCTGATAACTAACGTTAACCGCTCTAAAAACCGCTCTCAACATTATACATAATTATAATGCCTATTAACCCACTGGGGTTGGTGTTACTGGGAACACTGGTTCTGAAGGTTGTGTTTCATTAGTGAGAGGTGGGTCTGTGCTAATGCTAATGCTAATGCTGAACTGAGGGGTGGAGCCGCTGGGGTTATTCTGTAGATGTAAAAACCTCCATCTCAGATGACATCATAAAGTTTTGATGCCTGTGTCAACACTGGAAAACTCCACGCCACCCTGCGTCAGTGTCGGAGCCGGAGCAGAGCAAACAGAAGGAAAGGCCTTATCAGTACTGAGAGCCTTCATCACCATCAACACAGAAAACAGCGCAGACCAGCCCGGGGAATGGGGCCTACAGGGACCACACTGTCTTTATGCAATCCCTGGCCACTTTAATGGAAACACCCGCCTTGTGCTTCCACTCACTAGCCACTTTAATGGAAACACCTACCTTATGCTTCCTCACTGGTCACTTTATTAGAATCCCATAGCTTGTACTTTATGGGTACTTTGTACTTTGGGGTGAGTTGGAGTGGCTTTTATGAGACTGAATTCAATCAAATCCTCACAGTCAGCTTCAGTTAGATCAGATCAGGGTCAGCTGCGGTTAAAGGCTGCGTCCTTGTGGGCGAGAGCAAAGCAAACAAGAACTTTAGCAGAAAACACACAGTCGGCCAGGATCAGAGTCCAGCACACTCCCCTGCTCCACACACACACACACACACACACACACACCTGCAGGTCAATGCTTCACCTTACTGCAGCTACACAGAAATAATGTACTTTAAAGGGGAACTCCACCAGATTTTCAACATTCCCCCCAAATCTCAGAGTGAGAGCTGAGCTCAGTCAGAGTCGGGGGTTCGGTGTGAATCTGAGCTTCACTGTAGAGAAACCGACCCACTCTGATCTCTGTACAGTGGAGGTGAATGGAAGCAGGCCTCGGTCGCCAAACCCACCAGTGCAGCTACACGAGTCTTCTGAGTTTTTTATGGAATGATGATGGTGATGATGATGATGATAATGGTGATGATGGTGATGATGATGGTGGTGGTGATGGTTATGATGATGGTAATGGTGATGATGATGATGATGGTGATGATGATGATGGTGGTGATGATGAGGATGGTAATGATGATGGTGGTGATGGTGATGATGGTGGTGGTGATGGTTATGATGATTATGATGATGTGGTGATGGTGGTGATGATGATAATGATGATGATGGTGGTGGTGATGGTGATGATGATGGTGGTGATGATGAGGATGGTAATAATGATGATGGTGGTGATGGTGATGATGGTGGTGGTGATGGTTATGATGATTATGATGATGTGATGATGGTAATGGTGATGATTATGATGATGGTGATGATGATGGTGGTGATGATGATGATGATGGTAATGATGATGTTGGTGGTGGTGATGGTTATGACGATTATGATGATGTGATGATGGTAATGGTGATGATTAAGATGATGGTGATGATGATGATGGTAATGGTGATGATGATGGTAATGGTGATAGTGATGGTGGTGATGTAATGATGATGATAATGGTAATGGTGATGATTGTGGTAGTGATGGTGGTGGTGATTGTTATGATGATTATGATGATGTGATGGTAATGGTGATGATTAAGATCATGGTGATGATGATGATGATGATGGTAATGATGATGATGATGATGATGATGATGATGGTAATGGTGATAGTAATGGTGGTGATGTAATGTTGATGATGATGGTAATGGTGATGGTGATGATGATGATGATGATGGTAATGATGATGATGGTGGTGGTGATGGTGATGGTTATGATGATTATGATGATGTAATGATGGTAATGGTGAT
>NC_132881.1:49590684-49604479 GCF_030463535.1 Salminus brasiliensis | reverse complement strand
TCACAGATAATCTGAATTACTCTTATAGATCAGATAAAGAATGTTCATACAGAAATCACATTTTATACACTGGATTTTTGTACACATCACTTTTAGCAGAAAATACATTTGATGAGATTTTAATTTTTATAGACAACGTATTTGATTTGATATCAGTGTTTTCATAGACAACACATCCAATCAGATGTTAGTATTTTTGTACTACTATTTTATACTATTTTTGTACATCCAATTCCATATGACAGTGGATATAACATCTGATATCCGATATCTTCACTGATAATGCCTCCGATATTTTCATAGATAACATATCATCTGATTTGACATCTGTATTTTCATAGAAAGCATCTGCATCCAATACCATATTTTTTTCTTTATAGATTATAGATGTAATATTACATTATGTCTGATATACACTTCCCATACAACAGTTGTAATTTCATAGATGAACACATTTCACACATTACTTGCATTTGGGTAGATTACAAATGTGACACAACATTTATATTTTGGTAATACAGTGTCTGATACGTCACTCGTGTTCTCAGAGATAACGTATCCAGTCTGTAATCTGTATTTTGTTAATAAATCAGAGTGTTTATTTGTATTTTTGTAGATGATATTTTTTGCATTTTGTAAATTCACAGATAAAGAATCTGATCAGATATTTGTATTCTGATTGTTTTGGTGTGTACCTCTTCGGCTCTGGAGTAATCAGAACATTCATGACATTGGTTTAGTGCTTTTACAGCTGGTTAGAGATGTGTAATGTATATCTCAGTATTTTCCACTGCAAACTATTATTTATTTATTAATTAATTAATTTATTTATTTCTAAGAAGAGTCTGATCCCCCTGTTGTCGCTGTGATTAGCTGAGCTGTAACTTTAACATCAGTACAGTTCCTCTCCGTAATCCCAGTGTTAATTGGCTCCACTACTGAAACTTCAGATCAGGACACCCTAAAACAGGTGAGGAAGGGGGGTGGTTTTACCTCAGTGATGATCCAGGCTTCTTCTTGAGCTCCTCACATTTGCGGAATTTGCAGATTTGGTGTCCGGTCTTGCGGTTCCGGCAGCTGCTGCAGACGCCGCAGTTGATGAGCCTCCTGCAGGGGGCGCACACCCCGCACCTTTTCCTCTTCTTCTTGGCGGGGTTCCCGGCGGACGCGGAGGAGGAGGAATTATTCTGCGGGCAGTCTGCCAGATTGGCAATTTGAAACGCACTGTCTGTAACGGCGGCGGAGGCAGCGGGGGAGTGAAGGGCTGTCATGACGATGACCCCGGGAGGTAATGAGATGCCCCCTAGAGCCGGGATGGCGGAAAAAGTCCGACGCGTTCGGGGAGATTCATTATCTCTGCTTCGGCGGCGCCGCATTTCAGCTTGTTCATGCATTCCCGGCTAAAGGCCGGCAGTGTTCCGGGGATAAGGTAGAGAGGAAATTATTATTTGCCATTTGCAGCGTCTCCAGCTTCCCCGGCCTCGGGGATTCGTTCCTGTGCACGCCGGTCCTGTTCGGGTTTATCGCGGCCGATTTCCTCCCCCAGAGCATGGCGTTGTCACAGTTCCAGGGGACACGCCGATCCGGGCGCTGGGGAAGATGGGCGTCGTGATGCGGGCGATTTTGGCAGTCTGTGGGAACGCGCCGTTGGTTTTGTAAAAGTTTGCGAAAGACCGGTACCGCTCCAGTTCCGCATTGTAATCCAAAAGCTGGTTAATCCACCGTCCTGCAGACTGTCCTTCTGTAGGAGCGAGACGTCCGCGTTCTGTCCACTCTCGATGCAAAGCGCAGTGTTTATATTGGACATGACTGGAGCTCAGCCTTCTTCCTTCTTTACAGAAATGAGCGTCTGGAGGGCTGGGGGTTCTCTCGGAGGCAGGCCTTCTTCAACACTGAGCTGATCAGAGGCAATGAGTCACCATCCTGGTTCCGGTTCTGAAACAAGAAAACAACAGTTACACGTGGGTCCGTCAGCGCCTTCACCACCTTCACCACCTTCACCACCTTCACCACCTTCACTGCCTCACTCACTCATTCTGACGCCACCTTTAATGGATCCTCGCTCACCTAAACTGACCTGAGATCAGAACCAAACAGACTTTTAACAGACTCTCAGTCCAATCATCCTACAGACCCCCAGTCTGATCAACCCTAGACTCTCCATCTGATCAACCCTACCGGTCATCAACTCTTCTGTTCACATTAAGCTCAGTGTTGAATCAATAACGAAAAAAAAAAAAAAACGAACAGAATCCGGAGCTCAAAACTCCTCACATCAGACCCTAAAACAGCTGTATTTCATTTATTTAATATGCATTAATACACACAGTATCAATAGCCCTCCCTACGATACACAATAAACATACAATTAATAACCCAGCATGCACACACACACACACACAGCATTACCACATACAGTCCATACGCAAGTGTCAATGCATTATAATAACAATGACAATAATAATAATAATAATAATAATAGTACGTTAACACTGTACGCATGATTATAATCAAAATAATGAATGAAAGTGATATTAAAAATGTATATTCTAGTGCTTTCCACATGGGTGGTCACAGGTTACAGCTCCCTAAAATACAAAAGAAGCAAATACAGCGCACACACACACACACACACACACACACACACATACACACACACACATACACACACACACACATACACACACACACACACACACTCACACACATATACACTGCTCAAAAGGGCCCAAATCACGGAACAAAACTCTGGAGACCTCACTGCTGTGTGATGTCACAACTACCAACACTTCCTGTCCAGCCCAGATTCTCACTGGAGTTACAGTGTTTCTGCATGGGCTGGCTTCTGAAAGTGGCAAAAAGGCACAGTGCAGGGCAGCCAATCAGAGCAGAGCTTGTTCACATGTATTACTGTTAAAGGTCCTGTCTGTTTAATAATAATAACAGAGGAAAATCAGTAAGTTCAAATGTAGTATGGAGAACGTAGTGTAGTGGAACCCTTCCGATGCTACAGAACAGCGGTTCTGGTTCTTCACATAACCCTGCTTCATTTTTTAATGTGAGAATATAAACAGATACATGTGATACGGCCCTCAGGGGAAGGAGTGATATGCAGGGAAATTTAGGTTATGAGCCCTTTAATACAGTATAATAACAGTACCAGCATGCAGTGCAGCGGGACGGCCCACACACACACACACACACACCACAGTAAAGCAGATAACACACATATGAGGCACTAAAAGTAGATTTTAGTATAAAATAAAGGCATGCAGATGGAGAAGTGTGGAGTGTGTGTGGAGTGTGTGTGGAGTGTGTGCGGTGTGTGTGCGGTGTGTGTGTGGCCTGTGTGCAGTGTGTGCGTTCTGATTATTCATTGTCTGCTGCTTCACATTCACCCGATGACACAAAGACAGGCGAACGCAAGCCAAGTCTTAGACCTTGACAACTGTAGTGTCAGCTGCCTGGAGGGCGGGGGGGTGGGGGGTGTCCATTTCCTCACTCTCTCCCTCTCTCTCTCTCTCTCTCTCTCTCCCTCTCTCTCTCTCTCTCTCTCCCTCTCTCTCTCTCTCTCTCCCTCTCTCTCTCTCTCTCTCTCTCCCTCTCTCTCTCCCTATCTCTCCCTCTCTCTCTCTCTCTCTCTCCCTATCTCTCCCTCTCTCTCCCTCTCTCTCTCTCTCTCTCCCTCTCTCTCTCTCTCTCTCTCTCTCTCTCTCTCCCTCTCTCTCGCTCTCTCACTCCGTCTGGGTTTCGTTTCCACAGATAAAAGCCCATTAGACACATCTCCCTCTCCCCCTGCTCCTTACATTACCTTTCCTCTGGCCTCTATCTTCTGTCTAATTCCCCAAATTCAGCCTGTTTACAACCGAAAATACAACTAAAACCACTCGGATTACAGAATAACCGGGGAAAGATCCAGGCGGGGGTTTTAAACGAATATAAACAATAATAATTTATAATTAATGACATTTTAATGGACAAAACTACAGGTTTTCTTTTTTTATTCATTTTTAAAAGCCTTTTTGTTACCAAAAATCTGAGCTATTTATTTTAAATGACTATAACGATAATAAAAATATATTTCAGTGTAAAAATGTATACTTACACCTATGCATTTTCAAAATCTGCAATATGCATGAACATGTGTTCAACTGTGCCAGTCAGCAGTGAGCTACATCCTTTAAACAACAATAAACACACAGCACAGACAAACTTCCAGTGCATATTTAATTTCTAATCATATTCTGTAATATGCAAATTCAACCGTACTTCTTTGTACAGGACTTCATCAATGCAGCCAGTTCCTGCTATTGATTACAGTGCTGTAAAGTTTTAGAGTAACAAGAAGGGGAGAGGGTGCACGAGGTGCTGAAACAGACCCAAATACCCCCCACACCCCCCCAAATCTCCTAAACACACCTGGCCCAATGAGACTCTGGAGCTAAAGGTCAGGAACTGTGAGGCTCCAGCTCTTTGGGTAGCATGGAGAGGTCTGGTACTAAGCGCACGCGACGGAGAGAGGTGAGGGGGGGGGGGTAGACAGAAAGGCAGAGATAAAGAAGGATGGAGGGGTGGGTGTGAAGGATGGAGGGTTAACCCAAAGATGGGGAAGAAAAGATGGAACTGGAGGAGGAGACCCGCAGCTGAAGTTACCGTCTTTCTGGGATCTCTCCGCTCCACCTTAACTGGTGCGGCAGTTCCCCTCTGCCCCCCTCCGGCTCCTCGGGCGCGGGAGCGGAACTGCTGCTCGATTTAAGGTGGAGCGGAGAACCAACTTCAACCCCGTAAAGAGGCAGAAGGAGAGCATCACCTACCTCCCCTCGATCACCCTCTGAGTCCAGACCTCCAGCTCACAACCACAGCTGCATTTCCACTGATCTGAGTCGCGTGAGCTTAAAAAAAAAACAAAAACAAAAACAACAACAAACAACAAAAATAACACCGAGCAGCCTCCGCGCGCAGACACGGAGCACAGGGAGCGAGCGAGCTGCTGTTTCCTGGTCCGGGCTGTGCGTGTGTGTGTGTGTGTGTGCGCGCGCGAGCGTGCATGTGTGTATGTGTGAAAGAAAGTGTGTGTGTGTGTGTGTGTGTGTGTGCGCGCGCGAGCGTGCATGTGTGTATGTGTGAAAGAAAGTGTGTGTGTGTGTGTGTGTGTGTGTGTGTGTGCGCGCGTGCCGCGTGTGTGTGTGTGTGTGTGTGTTCCAGCGCTGTGTGTGGCTGATTGGCGCTGCGCTGGGGACGCTGGGATGCGCACACCTACCGATCATTGGCTGGAAATGACTGGAGAGATGGAAGAGGGGGGGGGAGTATGGACGAGAGAGAGAGAGAGAGAGAGAGAGAGAGAGAGCAGAAAAAGGGCGAGAGAGATAAAGACGTGGAGAGATAGAGCAGGAGAGAGAGATAAACAGCTCCTCAATGCTGGGGGGCTTTATACCCTTTAGCCCACGCCTGGCATTATTAGGCAGCATGGAGCCAATAGGGTCATGATGTTGATCTGCTCCAGAGAGTCCTATTCTATTGGCAGTACTTCTTCTCTACAGGGACTAGACAAGCTGTGTGTGCAATTGCACATCTGTGTCAGCAATGGGTGCAACTTAAAGTAGCTGAATGCATTCATTAGAAGGGGTGTCCACAAACATTTGGACAGATATTGTAAGTGTAAATAGTCCTAATGACTGCTCTGGTTCAGAGACTGATTAGACTATGGCAAGAAGCTCCTCTACAACCTTCCGGAGAGCCCATCTGTCCTGCTTGGTGCTGTTCCCGAACCAGGCTGTGATGTTCCCTGTTAGGACAGAGGTGGAGCGGGTGGGTGGAGCGGGGTGGGTGGGGGGCGATAGCTTAGGGGGCTCAAGCCCCGGATGTTTTCACAAAACCCTGATTATCATTTTCAGATAATTAATTACTTCATTTCCCCTCCCTCTCCCTGGGGAAATATCGCCATCTATGGATGTGTCCTGTTAGGAGAGCTGTGTTGTCGTCAGAGGCGTTATTGATAAGGAGACAGATAAAGTAAAGGTAAAGCCCCGCCCCTCAACAAAAAGAGCCAATCAGTGTGCTTGGTACAGATAAAGTCCCGCCCTTAAAAAAAACAAAAAAAAACAGTTAGCTCTTTAAGTTCTTTAGCCCTCAACATAAAAGCCCATTGCGTTATCTGTTCCCAGGCGGAGCTACACACTATACAGACTACTCATGAGGTTTCATCAGATCTCAGATTCTGATTCTGAAGCAGTGATCAGACCTTCAGCTTCCAGTAGTTTGGTCTCTCCTCATTCAGTCTGTCACCTTAGTGAGCAAGCTCGCTAATAGGTAGCTAGCGCTAGCTATGTGTTCTGAATGTGTTCTGAGAGGAGGCCACAGTGAGTGGATAGCGTGGTTAGCATCATCAGATGTTAGCTGCGATTAGCTCGCTGGCTAACGTCAGAACCCTTGAGACAGGGCGCTGGTTAGCATTAGTGCAGTACAGTGGAAGCTGCACTGGGGTGGAGATGAGTCTCCGCCTCCTGACCTTCTGCTCCTTTACATGTTCTGATAAAATAAATTTGAATCTAAGAAGATTCTGAAATGTTATTAACGTTCTTTAAACCGTTTAGAGGACGTGTAGCACTGCAGCTCCGCACAGGCGGTTCTGTCTGAATGTGAGTATGAGCTGTAGAGGTCATTAACAGCAGAATTGAGGTGAGCATGGTCTGGACGTTAGGACTAAACCTGATGTAGCAAGACCACGACAGACCCTGCGAGATGTGATCTCTATGGTACTTGAACTTGTCCACTCTTTCCACTGAGCTCCGCTGATCGTGACGGGGTGGTTGCTCCTCTCCTTCTTCTTGCTGCTGTTGAGGAGGAGACCATCATCATCATCCTGTCACCAGTTCTCCAGGTGTTTCCCATCATCAGTAGAGATCAGCTCCACCACAACAGCGTTGGCAGCAAACCTGGCAGTGGTGGCAGGGCTGGAGGTGGCAGGGCTGGAGGTGGCCACAAGGGTACAGTGAGTACAGCAGGGGGAGTGAAGGGAAGGGTCTTGCTCAAGTTCCCAACAGTCACAGCTTGACAAACCGGGGTATTGAACCCACAACCCTGTCATCAATAGCCCAGAGCTCTAACCGGTGAGCCAGTCGAGTTGGAGATCCAGTCACGTAAGGCTGGATGAAGTCCCAGGTCCTCCAGCTTGGTGTTGAGGGGTTAATAGTGTTGAACGCTGAGCTGTAGTCCATAATCGGACCCAGGACCTCATCAACATGCTTGTGACTATCACCGTGGGAGCGATACTGGGCGAGGGTGGGAGCCAGTGCAGTAGCCATGCACGGTAGCAACGGTGGGCAAGGCCGGCGGTAGATGCTAATGGCACGATAACAATGTGAACACCTCACTAGCGGTAGTGATGTTACTGCTGCGGTAGCGATGCAAGGAGACCCAACTTCAGCTTACCTAAGACTACAGCTCCTCTCAGCAGCTCAGACACCTGTTAGCTCTGTGGCTAAAGGTCGTCCTCAGAGCGGTAGAACCAGAAATGCTCCTCTAGGCAAACAAGAGGCCGTTTCCAGTCGTTTCAACGAGGTTCGTCCCTCTCTCTCCTGCTCACTCCCACAGCCAGCCAGTCAGTGACTCTGCCTTTTCTAGGTGGTCCAGCAAAAACCGTGAAGAGAGAAAACCCCTTGCTGTGAGAGACCGAGAGACCGAGCCCGGCCACCTCCAGCCCGGCCACCTCCAGCCCTGCCACCACTGCCAGGTTTGCTGCCGACGCTGTTGTGGTGGAGCTCGGAGACCGAGAGATCGAGACCGAGAGACCGAGAGAGAAGCTGGACATACGGAAATAATATAGTAATATTTAATATAGAAAGAATGACGTCTGTGTTTTCCTAAACAGCTCTTTTTTGGTGTTTCTCTGAACAGTGATGATAAGGGCAGCCAGGTGCACAGTTTTCACATCCATGTTTGCATGCAGGCAGTGGTGCTCAGCGGTTAGAGCTCTGACAGGGTTGTGGGTTCGATACCCGGCCTGGGCACTGTTGGACCCTTGAGCAAGACCCTTCACTCTCTCTGCTCCCCAGGTGCCACAGCAATGGCTGCCCCCCACCCCGGGTACGTGTGCTCATTGTCCACTGTGTGTGTGTGTTAATAGCACAGATGGGATAAATGCCAATGTGTCCAACACAAATGGTTTTAATGCATGAGCGAGATCACGCTGATTCAGGTGAGATCTGGAGTGTGCACCACTGTTATGTCTTTGGGACCTTCACCTTCACTACAGCAGCTCTAGAACATCCCTCAGAGTTAGCGGTTTCTGAGAGTGCAGCACAGGCATTAGAAGGGAACCTGACCCTGGACCTCGCCACAAAAGCCAACGTCTGAAGCTAAACAAGATCTAGATCAGACAGAGGGGGTTTGGGAACGAGCTGTGGACCGAAGTGAAAATACCCAATTGTTGGAGCTCCAGAGTGGTCCAACATCAGGAGGTCACAGGTTCGAGCCCGGTGGTGCCGCAGCTATCCGTCAGTGACTGGGAGTCCCAGAGAGCATAACGGGTAGGACGGCCCTCCCTCTCCCCCATCACTGAGCATGGGCAGTGCCAGCCTGTGCCTGTGTCTGTTAGCTGACTACCAGAATTAGCCGTTAGCGTCTCCTCCAAGCGTGCTGAGCTCAGTGCTGTTGGGTTAGCGGCATTTGGAGAAGAGGAGGCGGAGCTTCTGTAATGTCACGTACCTCAGAGGAAGACCATGCTAGCCTTCATCCTCCCAGCACTGGTAGCATTGTGTGATGGGGGGGGGGGGGGGGGGGTTCTAGATTGTGGGGGAAAGAATGAATGAACTAAACACAAAAGGGTTCTTCAAAGGTTCTTTAGTAACCTGTATAGAACCATTTCCCTAACCAAAGGGTTCTTCATATATGAGGAAAAAGCAGGACTCTCACTCTGATCTGAGAACAGTGTGTAAACACACACACACACACACACACACACACACACCTCCTCAGAGGAATTAGGAGACCAGGATGACTGACAGAAGGGGTTGTTCAGGATTCTGGAAGAGCCAGAGAGAGAGAGAGCAAGAGAAAGGGCGAGAGAGAAGAATGAAGGAAGAGAGAGAGAGAGAGAGAGAGAGAGAGAGAGAGAGAGAGAGAGAGAAAGAGAGGGCGAGAGAAGGATAATATAGAGAGAGAAAGGGAGAGCGAGGGAGGGAGGGAGAGAGAGAGAATAGAAGGAAAGCACTCTGAGGCAGATTAGGTTTGTGTGTGTGAGTGTGTGTGTGTGTGTGTGTGTGTGTGTGTGTGTGTGGACCTCAGGGCTGTTTATTTAGAGCGGTGCCTCATTTCCTCCTGCTGCCTGATACACACACCGTCTCACCTAGCGCATTAGCCGTTAGCCCTCTACCACCACATCACACACACACACACACACACACACACACACTCCCTACCTCTTCTATCCTGCTCTAATTGGAGTGCACACACACTTCCTGCCAATCTGACTGCTTACCAGCCCTGCTGCTGTCACCACACACACACACACACACTCCTGTTGCGTCAGCGGGCTCTATGTGTGTGTGTGTGAGCGGGAGATAAATTAGAGGCAGTAATGGAGATGGATGCGGCCCCAAGCCGAGCGGAGAGGGGGGGTCGGGGAAGGAGGGTTATCGAGAACTGGCCCCTTCATCTCTCACAGCCTCCACCGGTCAACCGCCCAGCGTTACGGGGGGGTAGGGGGGTGATGGGGGGTGATGGCCATATTTATCTGTCCTAATATCACTTACTGTCTCTCATTACACCGTCTGATTAAACAGTCATTAGTTAAATTATTAAAGTTAACAGATTATTTAAATGATCTGTACATTTAAAAAAATGTTAAATTGGACAGATTTCTTTTAAATGAACTGTAAATTTAACACATTCTTAATATAAACTGTAACTATAACAGATTATTATGATCTGTAAAAGTCCTTTATTTGTGAATTTACAGACTCTGACCGTGTAAACTGACCGCTCTAATAACTCAGTAAACTCCATTTCCCAGAATGCACCTTCTGCTCTCGCTGCCACATCAGCCAATCACTGTTCAGTGTCCAGATCATCCCTGGATTACTGATTACTCACACCTGTGTATCTACACCTGTCTGTAACTCTGACGGTGTGAAGTACTGTCAATAGAACACAATAGAATAGAGAGTAGGAGGAAGAGGAGGACACACACACACACACACACACACACACACACACTCTGACCTCCATAGACAGAAGAAAGTCTCCCAGATGCCACCAGGTGTTCCACAAAAATTTTCTGAGGGTTTAGAACCTGCTGCTTTCAGGTGCCGAGATAAAGAAACAATCATCAGCATTATTATTAACATACTACTCTTCAGATTCCTCAGGATAGAATACAGAATAGAATAGAATAGAATACAGAATAGAATACAGAATAGATTGAACAAGGAATTGAAAAGAACAGAGATTAATAGTATAGAGCGAAATAGAAAGAAATATAATAGAATAGAACAGAGTTCAGCAGAATATAACAGAACAAGATTTAAAAGAACAGAAGATATTTAATACACAATAGAATACAATAGAATAGAGTAGAATAAAATAAAATATGTACAGCCAAACAGAACAGTGTACAACAGAACAGAATAGAATAGAATAGAATAAAGCATATTACAATAAAATAAAACTGAAGAAAATAGAATAGAATTGAACAGAATATCACAACAGATCCTAACCCTAACTCTAGAAAATAACAGAACTAAACAGAACAGAATAGAACTGAGTAAAACAGTATAGAATAAAAAAAGAAAACAATAAAACAAAAAACTACAGAATAAAACAGACCAGGTGAATATAGTAACATAGCATAGAATACAATTCATTTGAAAAGAACAGGATTCAGCAGAACAGAATAGAATTAGATAGAATAGAACTAAAGAGAAGAAATATGAATAGAATTAGAACTAAACAGAACTGACAGAATTGCATATCATAGAACAGAATTAAAATGAATAGAACAGAATGAAACAGAATTAGAAATAAATGAAATAGAATTGCATGGAAAACAACTAAAACTAAACATAAATTATTGAACATAAATTGAAAATAGAAAATAGTAGAACAGAATAGAACAATAGAATCATGACCAGAAAAAACAGAATAGTGTAGAACAGAATGGAATAGAACAGAGTAGAATAAAAGATGTGCATCAGAATAGAACAGAATACAGAATACAGCAGATTCAACCAGACCAAAAGAGAATTTAGTAGATCAGAATAGAATATCATTAATTAGAATAGAATAGAACTAAACCGAACAAGGCAGGATATAATTGAATAGAAATACACAGAACAAAATTGCATAGATTAGAACACAGCCGAATAGAATTAAATATGTCAGAACTAAAAGAACAGAACATATTAGAACAGAGGAAAATAGAATTTCATAGAATAGAAGATCATGACTAAACAGAACAGTATAGAACAGAGAGGAACAGAATTGAACTGAGTGGACCCCTGACCGGGCCGAGCCAGGCCTGAACTGCTCTGTCCTCTGATTAATAGAAGACTGGAGTCCAGCGGGACACATTCCTGCTCGCTCCCAGTAAACTGAAAACCACATCCTAAAGATTGCTTCTCTAACCAGCCTCATTAATAGATCATAACAAATCATTAATAAATTTCTATTATATTAAAGTGTTTAAAGGAAAACTTTAATCAGACTTCCTCTTCCTCTTCCTCTTTGAAGGCAGTCGGAGTCATAGAGAACAGAAGCATTTTGTTATTATTTATGTGTAAAATGTTACCAGGGGTCCGGAGTCTTTCCCTGAAGAACAAGCAGAGCGAATGAGCAGCCATGGGGTTGCTAGGCAGTCACTCTGCTGCTGTTCTTGCTTATTGCTACGCTGTTGCTAAGTGGTTGCTAGGGTGTTTCGATGTGGGTGCGCTGTGGATCCTAGTGGTTGCTCTAGGATTGCTAGGTGGTTGCTACGCTATTCCAAGTGGATGCTGTTATGTTGCTAAGTGTTGCTAGGGTGTTGCTAGGTGGTTGTTAGGCAGATTTTATGCAGTTGCTATGAAGTAAAAAGTGGTTTTCATGCTATATAAAGTGGTTGCTTTGCTGCTGATTATCAGCTGCTATGGTATTCCAGGTGTTTGCACAGGGTTGCTAGGTGGTTGCTATGCTGTACAGAGTGGATGCATGAGTAACTGTGGGATGAATCTTTTCTACATAAAAAAGTTTTCAATGGACTTTCAATGGATCTAAAGAAGAAATTAAACACTCAGACATTTGGAAAATAGAGATGAATGTTTTGTTTTTGCATTTTTTGACTAAACAAAAAGTGGTTGCCAGAGTGTTGCTTAGTGGTTACTATGCTGATCCAAGTGCTTGCTATGGGGTTGCTAGGCTATTGCTAGGTGGTCACTTGGGCAGTTATTATGCTGTTGTTAATTTGCGTGGGTGTTGCTGGGAGGATTCTATGCTGTTTCGGGTGGTTGTTATGATCTCCTGGGTGGTTGCTATGGCCTGTGTTCTATTGCGGTCGGGCTTTAGCTTTCACAGCTCCCCCTGGTGCTCTTTTGAGCTGCTGGAGCTTCACTGTGATGCATATGGCTTCAGTAAACAGTGAAGCTCTTCTGTAAGAACTCTGGAGAGGAGCGTCTGATAAATGCTGTAAAGGTAAATGTCGGTTCCGTCCACTGTGAACTGGAACATGATTGCTGGGAGGTAATCTGATGTGTAGGACCTTCAGTCCACTTCCTGAAGGCCTGACCAATGGGAGGGCCTGCTTGACTCTATCTGCCTAGTAACCACACCGGAAATGACCCTGATTGGTTGATTTTCCCTTTATGGTTTCCCTTTATTGGTTTCCACCAGAACCGGCAGTATCACTGTAACGCAGGTGACAGCCGGCTCGTGTGATTCAGCGCTGCCACAGACAGTCCCTGTGCTTTCCCATGATTCTCAGTTACATCACCACCACTCCAACACTGAACACTCTCTAAAACCCTCACCCACGTTTAGCCGAGTCATTACTGTAACCCTGATTAATCCGCTCAGTGGAGTGTCTGTTAACAGGCTCGACCCGTTTCAGGTGCTGAACCTAATTTACAGGGTTTTATTTTAGAATCACTAAACAAGCCAATTTAATCAACTGGACAATTAACCTAATTAATATGAGCCATCCTGAGAAACGTGCACGGCTGAGCCGTCAGTCTACCACTCACAGTCACCCACACGTTCCCCTCATAAACCCTCTGAAACACATGGGCTTAAACTTTCAGACGTGAGGGTCTTCATCACTTTACACTCAGCGTTTAACCCTTAAATGCTTTACTGGGTTATCTTTTAAAAACTATGAAAAATATTTTTAAGGCTTTGGTGTTTTATCAGTAAATCAGTTAAATCTTTGGTGTTTAACCTTTAAAGGCATTAGTAATTAATCACTGCATGATTAAACACCAGTGCAGTTAATCCAAGCAGGAGCACACAGGGAAAACCACAGCACACTGACAGAGGGACCAACAAGAGACAGCAGAGCAGAAGAGCTCAAACAGGACTTTGATCGTTGGATTGTTAATTGTTAAATGATTGGTGTTTACTCTTTAATGCTTTGACGTTTAATTGCTAAATGCTTTAGTGTCTAATTGCTTTGGTGTTTAACCGCTAAATGCTTTGATGTTTAATTGCTAAATGCTTTGGTGTTTAATTGTAAAAAGTCTTGGTGTTCAAATGATGAATGATTTGGTGTTTAATTGCTTTGATGTTTAATTGTTACATGTCTTGGTGTTTAACCGCTAAATGCTTTGATGTT
>NC_132881.1:49545684-49585684 GCF_030463535.1 Salminus brasiliensis | reverse complement strand
TCCATTAAACAGGCCTTCTCTGCTTTTCACCCACCTTTGTCTCCTGCGCTGTGTGTGTGTGTGTGTGTGTGTGTGTGTGTGTGTGTGTGTGTGTGTGTTCTCCAGCCTGCATCATGCTCCTCCAAGATTTCCTTTGTGTTGAACTTGGCCTTCTCTCCTCAGCTGGGCTCTGAACACAGTGGCCACGTTGCCCTCTGGTGGTCAGCTGAATTAGTGCAGGTGTGAGAGCTCTGTTCTCAGCCTGCAGTACCTTCACCGCAGGGTCATACACAACCCTCAATTACAGTAACTGTTAACATTAATACTATTATAGTTACTAATATGCATAATTATAATAGAAGACATTAACCCCATCACTCTACCCCCCGTCTCTCAGCAGTGAGAGGGTTCTACTGTAGAAGCTCCAGATCTCCTCAGAACAGATAAAGCAGCTGAACATGAATCCAGTAAAAAGGAGAAACAAGAGCTTCTCATTCTGAAGAAAGAAAGTAGTGAGATCTTGTTGGTGAGCTAGTCTGAAGAACAGAGCTCGGTTCCTCCAGGGTTCTCCTGGACGCCCCCCAGTCCAGCCAGCACAGCGTGGAGGATGTGTTCAACTCCATCAGCAGCAGCAGCAGCAGCAGCAGCTCACCTGATTTACCATCATTAAGCCCTGATTTACCACCAAACCAGGTGTTGATCTGAGGAGAACTCTAAATAACACTAGACTCCATGAGAGAGGAGAACTCTGGAGATGTTCTAATGATGAACACAGTGATGGAGAACCTCCACCACTTTCTGTAGGAGTGTTATTATTAGTGTTTCAGAGTTTTACTGAGCAGATCAGCAGCTCTGACACTCTATGAATAAACACTAAAAATAAACATATATATATATATAAATTATATGAATATAGTAAAGTGGCATATTGGTAACAACTGTGATCAAAAATATGGAAAACGATTGCACCCGAGTTATTGCACACAATAAATTGAATTACAGTTCTATTATTATTATTATTATTATTATTATTATTGCATATATGAACAGAATATTTGAGGATTGCACAGCTGGACCATAGATCTACTGTTATCCAGCAGAAACTTTGGTTTTGGTTCCTGCAGTCTGTTATTTGGGGGCTTTAATTCGTGCTACACCTGCTACACCTGTTACCTGAGGAGGAGGAGGAGGCTGTGAGGAAGGATCCCAGTGGTGTGTGAGCAGCTCCCCCTGTTGGCTGGGTGAGGGTGCTGCTGTAGACTCCTTGCCGCGTGCCGCTAGGGAGCGCGAGAGAGCTGTGAAAGGCTGCACGTGCTAATGGCGTCCCCCCTGCTCCTGTTTGTGTGCAGGAACGCTCGCGCGGAGAGGGTTTCAGTCATTAAAGGCTAATTTACTTTAATTTACTTTAATCAGAAGTGTTTCATTTGACTACAGCCATGTGCAAAAATTTGGACACCCCTGGTCAGCTTTCATAGTTGATGTGAGTAAATAAGCCTGAGCAGAGACACACTACTGTACCTTTAATACAGGCAGTGTTTATTTACTGAAATATTAATGAAACATGTGCAGGTGTGTGTGTGTGTGTGTGTCATAACCTCTGTACATGTTTTATTATCTCAGTAAATAAACAGTTTTAAATAAATATGTTTTGTGTTTTATATTTTTAATTTAGCAAATAAACAGAAACGTTCCCCTAAAATAAGCAGAAATGCTACTTTTGGCAAAAAATATTGCCACAAATCTTTACACACAACAGGATTAACCAAACTCTCAGATATGCCCGTATACCGAATACGCCATGCAGGCCCGGCCCAAGCCTTTATGGCAGATATGGGCCCTCGTATCAGCACCTCAGCACCAGATGCTTCAGCATTCCATAGGCTACCATGTGTGTGTGATGTACCCACTGTCATTAGCATTATTTGTAATTAGCTACATCATACCGGGGTCATTCTGCCTATTGGTTTTACCTGTACAGGGGCGAGTGTAGTATCACTGTAGTGTTAGTGTAGTATCACTGTACGGTTAGTGTAGTATCACTGTACTGTTAGTGTAGTATCACTGTACTATAACTGTAGTGTTAGTGTAGTATCACTGTAATGTTAGTGTAGTATCACTGTAATGTTAGTGTAGTATCACTGTAGTGTTAGTGTAGTATCACTGTAATGTTAGTGTAGTATCACTGTAGTGTTAGTGTAGTATCACTGTAGTGTTAGTGTAGTATCACTGTAGTGTTAGTGTAGTATCACTGTACTGTTAGTGTAGTATCACTGTAGTGTTAGTGTAGTATCACTGTAATGTTAGTGTAGTATCACTGTACTATAACTGTAATGTTAGTGTAGTATCACTGTACTATAACTGTAATGTTAGTGTAGTATCACTGTAATGTTAGTGTAGTATCACTGTAGTGTTAGTGTAGTATCACTGTAATGTTAGTGTAGTATCACTGTACTGTTAGTGTAGTATCACTGTAGTGTTAGTGTAGTATCACTGTACTGTTAGTGTAGTATCACTGTAGTGTTAGTGTAGTATCACTGTAATGTTAGTGTAGTATCACTGTACTATAACTGTAGTGTTAGTGTAGTATCACTGTAATGTTAGTGTAGTATCACTGTACTGTTAGTGTAGTATCACTGTACTATAACTGTAGTGTTAGTGTAGTATCACTGTACTGTTAGTGTAGTATCACTGTAATGTTAGTGTAGTATCACTGTACTGTTAGTGTAGTATCACTGTAATGTTAGTGTAGTATCACTGTAGTGTTAGTGTAGTATCACTGTACTGTTAGTGTAGTATCAGTGTACTGTTAGTGTAGTATCACTGTACTATAACTGTAGTGTTAGTGTAGTATCACTGTAGTGTTAGTGTAGTATCACTGTAATGTTAGTGTAGTATCACTGTACTGTTAGTGTAGTATCACTGTAGTGTTAGTGTAGTATCACTGTAGTGTTAGTGTAGTATCACTGTAATGTTAGTGTAGTATCACTGTACTGTTAGTGTAGTATCACTGTAGTGTTAGTGTAGTATCACTGTACTGTTAGTGTAGTATCACTGTAATGTTAGTGTAGTATCACTGTAGTGTTAGTGTAGTATCACTGTACTGTTAGTGTAGTATCAGTGTACTGTTAGTGTAGTATCACTGTACTATAACTGTAGTGTTAGTGTAGTATCACTGTAGTGTTAGTGTAGTATCACTGTAATGTTAGTGTAGTATCACTGTACTGTTAGTGTAGTATCAGTGTACTGTTAGTGTAGTATCACTGTACTATAACTGTAGTGTTAGTGTAGTATCACTGTAATGTTAGTGTAGTATCACTGTAATGTTAGTGTAGTATCACTGTACTGTTAGTGTAGTATCACTGTAGTGTTAGTGTAGTATCACTGTACTGTTAGTGTAGTATCAGTGTACTGTTAGTGTAGTATCACTGTACTATAACTGTAGTGTTAGTGTAGTATCACTGTAGTGTTAGTGTAGTATCACTGTAATGTTAGTGTAGTATCACTGTACTGTTAGTGTAGTATCAGTGTACTGTTAGTGTAGTATCACTGTACTATAACTGTAGTGTTAGTGTAGTATCACTGTAGTGTTAGTGTAGTATCACTGTACTGTTAGTGTAGTATCACTGTAATGTTAGTGTAGTATCACTGTAATGTTAGTGTAGTATCACTGTACTGTTAGTGTAGTATCACTGTAGTGTTAGTGTAGTATCACTGTACTGTTAGTGTAGTATCAGTGTACTGTTAGTGTAGTATCACTGTACTATAACTGTAGTGTTAGTGTAGTATCACTGTAGTGTTAGTGTAGTATCACTGTACTGTTAGTGTAGTATCACTGTAATGTTAGTGTAGTATCACTGTACTGTTAGTGTAGTATCACTGTAGTGTTAGTGTAGTATCACTGTACTATAACTGTAATGTTAGTGTAGTATCACTGTACTATAACTGTACTGTTAGTGTAGTATCACTGTACTATAACTGTAGTGTTAGTGTAGTATCACTGTAGTGTTAGTGTAGTATCACTGTACTGTTAGTGTAGTATCAGTGTACTGTTAGTGTAGTATCACTGTACTATAACTGTAGTGTTAGTGTAGTATAACTGTAATGTTAGTGTAGTATCACTGTAGTGTTAGTGTAGTATCACTGTACTGTTAGTGTAGTATCAGTGTACTGTTAGTGTAGTATCACTGTACTATAACTGTAGTGTTAGTGTAGTATAACTGTAGTGTTAGTGTAGTATCACTGTAGTGTTAGTGTAGTATCACTGTACTGTTAGTGTAGTATCAGTGTACTGTTAGTGTAGTATCACTGTACTATAACTGTAGTGTTAGTGTAGTATAACTGTAATGTTAGTGTAGTATCACTGTAGTGTTGGTGTATTGTACAGTATTGTTATTGTAGTTCTGTACTGTAACACTAGCGTTACTGTGGTGCGACTGTACTGTAGTCGAGTTCCTGCTGTTCTGCCTTTTTCCCTCCAGACTGAAGCGTCACCCTGGTGCTGAAATCAGAACAGGGATGAAAATCAAAGTGTGTCAGCCTGCGGCAGGTAAGGATGTGTCAGTGCTTTTTCTGTGAGTGAGTGTGTGTGTGTGTGTGAGTGTGTGTGTGTGTGTGTGTGTGTGTGTGAGACCCAGAGAGGGCACAACTGCAGGTATGGTGTATCAGTGCCAGACACTTAGAGAACACCACACACTCAGACTGCACTGCTCTACTGACACACCTGACTTCTTTAGAGTCTCATTAGCCTCATTAGCCTCATTAGCTTTGTTAGCTTCATTTGTTTTGGAAGAAATAAAAGTAGATTCATTGATTAGAAGAGAGAGTATTCAGAGTATTCAGCCCACTGTTGGAGGAATGGAGGGAGAATCTAACGTCACTGTCTGATTTGGACATTTAGAATGACCTGTAACAACAATCAGAAGTTAGCATTAGGAACCGTTTAGGAGCCAGCGTTTAGGAGCCGGCGTTTAGGAGCCGGCGTTTAGGAGCCGGCGTTAAGGAGCCGGCGTTTAGGAGCCGGAGTTTAGGAGCCGGCGTTTAGGAGCCGGCGTTAAGGAGCCGGCGTTTAGGAGCCGGAGTTTAGGAGCCGGCGTTTAGGAGCCGGCGTTTAGGAGCCGGAGTTTAGGAGCCGGCGTTTAGGAGCCGGCGTTTAGGAGCCGGAGTTTAGGAGCCAGCGTTTAGGAGCCGGAGTTTAGGAGCCAGCGTTAAGGAGCCGGAGTTTAGGAGCCGGAGTTTAGGAGCCGGCGCTTTATATTGTGTGTGTTTGTTAAAACAGTTCAGTGGAAAATCAGAGTATCATAATTGATCTGATCTGAGCCCAGATTCAGTCGATCAGTCAGGACATCTTCGGTATCAGATGTGTGGGACATGCTAGGCTTATGCTGCTAACAGAGACTGGACTTAGACCGTCACCAGTCTCCTCCGTATCTTCACTAGTTCAGACGTTACCTGGAAATACTCTGTGTTGGAAGACTGTCATCTAAAGTATACAGAATAAACAGATCTCTGATTGGCTCTTTTTGCTGAAGGTGGGACTTTATCCGCTGTCTGATGATTTTTGGTTGAAGAGCTCTGTCTGTAAACAGATTTTCCAACTACTGGCCGGTCCACTCCTTTGTAGCGTGTCTGCTTGTATCTGTGGATGCGGGAGAGATGGAGGTTGCTCTGGATGTGGCGTGGTCGTTGTCTGAGTGTCTTGTTGCGAGTGAAATCTGATTTGAGTCCAGTGCGCTCAGACACATCTCCAACTACCTGCAAGTGGTTTGGATCTGATTTGCTGTTCAGATAGATACACCAAAAACATGGGATTAGGGCTGATGCGTCTGATACATCACACATGTCCTGTCTGATTGTCTGAATCTGGAGTGTGTTTTTGCATTACCAGTCCGGGTGGTGAATTAGGAGCATTGTTGTCATCAGGCCCTTTTCCTGAGTACTCTGGGTTATTTGACATGACCTTCTGACCTCTGGCTGCAGTGTTGATTGTGTACAGCCGGCCAGAAGGGGGCATTTCCCTCCCTCTCCTTCTAAACCCGCTCAGTGAGCACAGGACACAATGCCCGCAGGGCCGCTCAGCTGCGCAGAGGTTACACAGTAATCCTCCTCGGGGTCGTTAAGACTCCTCCTGTACTCGTGTAAATAACGGGGGATTGCCCTCCGCAGCTCTGACCAGTTCAGCCAGAAAGACTCGGACTGTAATCAGCAGGTATTAGTGTGTGCTGATCTGCAGCCTCAGGTGTTCAGCTGTGCTACGGCAGGTGTGTGTCATCTGCAGCAGAGTGGGATTAGCCATCACACAGAAATGCACACTGTTTAAAAAACTGTAAAATACAGCAGTGAAGTTAAAATTAATATTAAATATGATTATCAACAGTAAATGAGTATACAGCTCTGTATACATTTGTATATATATATAAACACTTGCCAAATGCTGGAGTGCCTATATTTTAGTTTTCAGTGAAGAGGACACTGGGGACACACTGGGATCCACCACAGTTATGATGTCATGGTGGGGGTGTGAGCGGTGTGGGTAAATAGAGGTTAACCCGAAAGGAGCTGATTGGGTGATATAGGCTATTAAGCCTGTTTATTGGTTCTGCTGAATGGATAAGTGTGTGTGTGTGTGTGTGTGTGTGTGTATTAATGTTCATTAACATACTGGAGCTGCAGGGTTTAAGAGGTATTTCCACCCTCACACACACACACACACACACACAGTCCTATAACTGCTCAAACTCCCCCCGGAACTACATCCTAACTACAGTAGATATATGTAATATTTAATCTCTAAAATGAATAAATCATTTGAAATGCTACCATAAACACCTACTACTAAATTGACTTTATTGCATCATAAATACACCATCAGTAACACAAACAAATAGAAAACAAAAGTAATAAAAAGAATAAATAAATAAAAGGAATTCCATGGACGTGAATCTGAATTGGGCTGTTTAGTGAAAGAACAACAGCTACTGTTATAATCAGCTTTCAGGAAAAAAGGGGCTAAAACCTTTATCCAGTGTGTGTGTGTGTGTGTGTGTGTGTGCGCGCGTGTGTGTGTGTGCGCGTGTGTGTGTGTGTGTGTGTGTGTGTGGAGACAGTGCGGAGGAAAACGGGGTCACGGGAAAAGACGGATGTTGCCACGGCTGCACTTACACCCTGCAGGCCCACGGATTTGAGTGAGTATGTGTTGTGTGTGTGTGTAGGACAGCAGAATAATAGGCAGTGTGTGTGTGTGTGTGTGTGTGTGTGTGTGTGTGTGTGTGTGTGAATAGAGCCTCGTAAAGCACAGCATCACTCCTTGTGACCGGTCGTGGACATCTGCTTCCTGAATGCGGGAAATCCCTCCCAAACTTTTCACTGATGGGACAGAACCGAGGGGGCGGGTCTAAATCTGTGACCTCACTGTGAGACCCACAATTACTTACTTACTGATACCATAAAATACACTGAACATTCAGCTGTGAGATATAGACCGTAAAACATTTGGGACATGGGACTTTTAACAGGCTGAGAAGCAAAGCTGATGTGTAGTTTAGTAAATATTATAGATATTATCATTTATTTATTACTGTTATTATTTATTAAATTGTTAAATTAATTACAGTTCATTTTATTTCTTCTTTCTTTTACATTTACTTACTAAACAATATGTTTATTATTGATATTGTTAATTAATGTATTTAGATAATACATTTATTAATATCAATAATGACAAAGACAATTACCAATTTAAATTGTATTGATCATTATTATAGTATTTCAATGTCATTATTGCTGATCATAATCAACTCTAACGTTCTGAAATCAGTGTTGTTGAAGCTCCTGGGGGTTTAGTCTCCTGGCTGAACGGTGGGAGGAGATTTGATAATGATTAACTGTCGCTCAAAGGAAGACTCCGCCTACTGCTGCTTCTTTCATTCACACTACCAGATGGACGATTAGCCCACTGGGCCGGACGCATTAAACACACATTTACTTTTAAACCTCCGGAGCTTTTATCTAAAGTGAGCTGAGTGAGGACGAACACTTGTGGCCAGCTAACGCGACACCTGCTGTAAATATACTAATATTAATATTAATAATAATAATAATAATAACATATATAAACATATAGAATAAAAGCCCTGTGATGAAGGTCAGCAGCAGGAGTTTATTAGTGTGAGGAACGTTTCCGAACAGGAAGGCAGTCGGACGTCAGTGTTTACTGAGTGTTTACTCAGATGTGTAAATGGTAAGAGTGTGAATTCTCAGATTCGGGTTTACAGGCATTTTTACCACCCTGTTACTTTACTGTTGGGTAAAATGATGAGCTCTGTTTTTATTGGCCGGTTCACGTATAGAGTATAGAGGATATTTGCGCTTGACTTTGATGGACTAGCTGTGACCTGTCTGTCAGCATGACCAACCTGACCTAGGTGGTTGACCAGCAGCACGACCGTCTTGAACATGCTAGACCAGCCTGACCACACCAGTCCACCAGTATGACCAGCCTGAAGACCAACTCGATGGTCATGCTGATAGTCCAGTTAGTCCATCAAACTCAAATAGAAACATACACCATACTGGTCATTAACCAGTTTGACCAGTGGGTTGACATTGTTCAGTTTTAGCTGTGTTCAATTAAATGACATTTCTAATGAATCCATTACAAATTAATAACATTCAGGACCTGAGAAGGTGATGGTGGGGTGTGTGTGTGTGTGTGTGTGTGTGTGTGAGTGAGTGAGCAGGGGTTTCCAGTGGCAGCAGGGCCTAATCCTACTGTCCTCCCTAAACACACTCACCCTCTACTTTACACCCCCTCCACGCACGCACACACACACACACACACACACCAGCCCTCCTGGTGGGACAGTAGTAATTAGGTCCTGCACTAACGACTCTCTCTGGTCTTCTGACAGAACTGCTGGGGGTGAGATGTAGTTAGAGGAGGAACCTGCGGTCAGTGTGTATTCACCCAGGAGGTGTGCCGTAATGGTGTGTGTGTGTGTGTGTGTGTGTGTCAGGTATGGTGTGAACTACTGTCAGTGAGCTGTGGGAATTGTCAGCTCTAAATGTGACAGCAGCACATGCTCGCACACTGTAGTGTGTATTAGTGTGTGTGTGTGTGTGTGTGTGTGTGTGTGTGTGTGTATGGAGAGATGGAGAGCCTCAGATCAGTGTTGTCCAAATGAGCAGATTTACAGGAAAAGTCAATGTGTAGCCCGTCTCTCTGCAGGACCCCTAGGAGGCGCCGTCTCTTCTCTCCTCTCTTCTGTGAATAAGGTGAAGCTTCACGCCGCCGCTGTGTTTACTTTAACCGTAATGAAGGCAGGTCAGAAACTCGCAGTGCTGCAGGAAACTGATACAAAATCAGAAGATTAAAGATATGGATAAAAACTAGAAAAGAAAATACACTATGTCCAAAAGTTTGTGGACACCTGCTGCTTCTGAAATCAAGGGGAATAATAGGGAGTGTGTTTAACCTGTGCTGCAGTACCTCGCACAGTATTACCGTTATATCGCCAACCTTATTGCTGTGAGGATTTGTTGGCCTTGAGAGCATCATTAGTGAGGTCAGGTATTGATAATTGATGAGTTATAGATCAAAGAGGCCACTCAGACTTTTCCCACAGGTGTTGTCTGGAGCTCTCGCACTCTAGAGAAGTCAGCTCCACTGCTCCACAGCCCAGCGCCCGCAGTGCTGCAGTGCTGCAGGGCTTTATACCCCTGTGTCTGCCGGGTGGCACTGGGCATGGTGACTGTAGACTCCAGAGAGTCCCGTTATAACGGCAGTGCTTTTCTATAGAGACAGAAACTGTGCAGCTAAATAAAGGGAGCACTGTAAAGTAGCGGAGGAGTGTCCGGATACTTTTGTACGTATAGTCTGTTCCAAATGTTTGCTATGGTGTCCAACATGGTAAATTTGCCATTGATGCCATTGATCACTGTTGCTAGGTGGTTGCTCTGCTGTTTGAGGTGGTTGCTGTGTGGTTGTTATGGCGCCACAGGTGTTTTTTCAAGAATGTTGCTAGGTGTTTGCTTTGATACACTACATGGTTTATACTGCTCACACTATTGGTCACACTAACCGCCTATCTAGAACCTCCAGAAGGACCTAACTGGTTCCACTCACTGAAAATTAGAGCGTGATTGGTTGGTTCCTATCTGGCCTTCAGTTCGACCGGTGAAGTCCTGAGCAATGGGAGATGGACTGTTTTCGGTTAACCCTTTCCTTTCCAGCAGAACTGAAGGACACAGAGCCGGGTTTGGTGTGATATCTGATGTCTGTTGAAGTGATGAAGTTCCTGAGGGTTCCTCACTGCCAGTATGATTCCAGTCTTCGTGTTAAATCCCTACCAGGTTTAGAAGAATGGTAAAAGTGCAGAAACGGACTTCTTTGCTGTGAGCGTAAAGTGGTTTAGCCGTTAGCCGCCGCAGACTCTGAAGTGCATGGATTTTCCTACAGCCCCCCCGAAGCTTAGCCTAACTGTGACAATCCTGTTAACCCGAGTCAAGCCCTCAACTTCCACACTCCGACATTCACTCTGCACCGGCATGACTGTGGCACTTTCCCACTAGGGCCATGATATGCTACGTGTCCAAATGTTTGTGGACACACCTTCAAATGAATGCTTTCAGCTACTTTAAGCTGCACCCATTGCTGACACAGATGTGCAAATGCACACACAGCTTGTCTAGTCCCTGTAGAGAAGAAGTACTGCCAATAGAATAGGACTCTCTGGAGCAGATCATCATCATGACCCTATTGGCTCCATGCTGCCTAATGCCAGGCGTGGGCTAGAGGGGTATAAAGCCCCCCAGCATTGAGGAGCTGTGGAGCAGCAGAAGAGCTGTGTTCTCTGGAATGATGGTGGAGGAGCTCCATCCAGTACTTTTGGGGATTAATTGGGGATGATGAGGTGGGGTGGTAATCATCATCCAACATCCTGACCTTACTAATGCTCTTGTCTCTTAATGCAGTCAAATCCTCACAGCAATGCTCCTCCTCCGCAATCTAGTAGAAAGTCTTCTTCTCTGGACAGTAGAGACAGTTACTCCAGCAGAAGGGATCAAGGATCAACTCTTTTAATAACCTTGATTTCAGAAGAAGCAGTGAATGAGCAGGCGTCCCAATACTTTTGTCTATTTAGTGTATCTATCACTAATGATTCGTGCTGATGGGATTTAGATAGTAATTACGATGTTTATTGAGCAGTGCTCTCAGCGCTGATATCTTCACCTTATCTGATGCTAATGGTGCTAATGGGCTGCGGTGTGGGTGGAGTGTGTATTGGGGCAATCGTGTGCATGGTTAGCTAAACCCTAGGAGGACTAGTATGGAGGTGGCCCTCAATCGCTGCAATGTCACACACATCACGCGAGTGGTTTCACACCTTTGCAGGCATTGTGGGGGACTAAAGCTAACGTTATTCTGGAGGTGGAGAGGTCACGGCCTGGCTGAAGCTCTTCACACTTTCACACTGACAGCAAGGCTATAACCAAACACCACAGGGTTACCTCAGATCTGCTCGGTCCAGCCACAGCTTCAGCGCAGAGTTCTCACAACTCAAAACCTCATATCTCCAAAACGACAGCTTTATAGGAGGAGGACAACCCTTCTGAACTTTCAATGGAAGTCAATGTTAAAGATTTTACATGGTTAACCTTCAGTTTAAATATTTTAAAGGTAAAGGTGCAGGTATTTGTCACTGTGCACTGTACAGCGAAATGTGTCCTCCGCATTTAACCCATCTGTGGTAGTGAACACACAATCTCACACACACTAGTGCACTAGGGGCAGTGAGTACACACACACACCCAGAGCGGTGGGCAGCCAACTCCAGCGCCCGGGGAGCAGAGAGGGTAAAGGGCCTTGCTCAAGGGCCCAACAGTGGCAGCTTGCCAAGCCCGGGAATCGAACCCACAACCCTGTTATCGATATCCCGGAGCTCTAACCGCTGTTAGTGATAGCCACCACTGCCCCCAGTGTTAGTTATTTTCGAGCATTTCTATTGGTCCATTCATCATGAAATTCTGCATAAGTATAAAGAACAACTGCAGATTATGGAGAAAAGGGAACAAATGAGTCTTATACCTTAGACTTCCATTCCTAAATTCTTATAGCTTAGACTTCCATTCATAAAATCTTATAGTTTAGGCTTCTATTTCTAAATTCTAATAACTTAGACTTCCATTGTTAAATTCTTATAACTTTGACTTCCATTCCTAAGTTCTTATAGTTTAGACTTCCATTCCTAAATTGTAATAACTTAGACTTCCATTTCTAAATTCTAATAACTTAGACTTCCATTCCTAAATTCTTATAAATTAGACTTCCATTCCTCTTCTCTGTTCACGTTATAAGGTTGGAATTGTGTTTTCAGTTTATTTACTGAATAATCTTCAGTAAGATTTAAGGATAACCTTAAGACGGTTCTCTCCTGGTCTTTGTTTGGGTTCTGCTGTTTCTGAGCTCTGGTTATATGTTCTCCCCTCCCCCCGTAACAGAATCTCCTTTCTGCTTACAGCCTTCAACTATTGAGTCAACACACGTCAGAGCAGCCGAGCAGGGAGGGGTCTGCCTTTCAGAAGCCCACCACGGCCAGAGGCAGATTACTCTCAGACAAGAACCACCTGTTCTCCTGCAGCCGGAGCAGAGAGGGGGAGGAGCTTACTGCTGCTGTCCAGATATGCAGAGTACAACACTGAGCAACCTCAGCACAGAGATCAAAGTCAGATCAAACGGCATTCACTATCTCTCTCAAACACACACACATACACACCAGACTTACATCGATTACAATGGAATGTGACGTTGATAAATTGTTAATAATGCTGTATAACAGCACACAGGGTATTAATGCTGTATAACAGTACACAGGTTATTAATGCTGTATAACAGTACACAGGGTATTAATGCTGTATAACAGAACATATATTATTAATGCTGTATAACAGTACATATATTTTTAATGCTGTATAACAGGACACAGGTTATTAATGCTCTATAACAGTACACAGGCTATTAATGCTGTATAACAGAACATATATTATTAATGCTGTATAACAGTACACATGCTATTAATGCTGTATAACAGTACACAGGTTGTTAATGCTGTATAACAGTACACAGGCTATTAATGCTGTATACCAGTATGCAGGTTATTAATGCTCTATAACAGTACACAGGTTATTAATGCTGTATAACAGTATGCAGGTTATTAATGCTGCATAACAGTACACAGGCTATTAATGCTGTATAACAGTACACAGGCTATTAATGCTGTATAACAGTATGCAGGTTATTAATGCTGCATAACAGTACGCAGGTAATTAATGCTCTATAACAGTACACAGGCTATTAATGCTGTATACCAGTATGCAGGTTATTAATGCTCTATAACAGTACGCAGGTAATTAATGCTCTATAACAGTACACAGGCTATTAATGCTGTATACCAGTATGCAGGTTATTAATGCTCTATAACAGTACACAGGCTATTAATGCTGTATACCAGTATGCAGGTTATTAATGCTGTATAACAGTACACAGGTTATTAATGCTGTATAACAGTACACAGGCTATTAATGCTGTATAACAGTACACAGGCTATTAATGCTGTATAACAGTATGCAGGTTATTAATGCTGCATAACAGTACGCAGGTAATTAATGCTCTATAACAGTACACAGGCTATTAATGCTGTATACCAGTATGCAGGTTATTAATGCTCTATAACAGTACGCAGGTAATTAATGCTCTATAACAGTACACAGGCTATTAATGCTGTATACCAGTATGCAGGTTATTAATGCTCTATAACAGTACACAGGCTATTAATGCTGTATACCAGTATGCAGGTTATTAATGCTCTATAACAGTACACAGGTTATTAATGCTGTATAACAGTACACAGGCTATTAATGCTGTATAACAGTACACAGGCTATTAATGCTGTATAACAGTATGCAGGTTATTAATGCTGCATAACAGTACGCAGGTAATTAATGCTCTATAACAGTACACAGGCTATTAATGCTGTATACCAGTATGCAGGTTATTAATGCTCTATAACAGTACACAGGCTATTAATGCTGTATACCAGTATGCAGGTTATTAATGCTCTATAACAGTACACAGGTTATTAATGCTGCATAACAGTACACAGGTTATTAATGCTGTATAACAGAACATATATTTTTAATGCTGTATAACAGTACACAGGTTATTAATGCTGTATAACAGTACACAGGGTATTAATGCTGTATAACAGAACATATATTATTAATGCTGTATAACAGTACACAGGGTATTAATGCTGTATAACAGAACATATATTATTATTGCTGAATAACAGTACACAGGTTATTAATGCTGTATAACAGTACACAGGGTATTAATGCTCTATAACAGTACACAGGTTATTAATGCTGAATAACAGTATGCAGGTTATTAATGCTTTTTAACAGTACACAGGTTATTAATGCTGCATAACAGTACACAGGTTATTAATGCTGTATAACAGTACACAGGTTATTAATGCTGTATAACTATGCAGGTTATTAATGCTGTATAAGAGTATGCAGGTTATTAATGCTGTATAACAGTACACAGGTTATTAATGCTGTATAACAGTACACAGGTTATTAATGCTGTATAACAGTACACAGGCTATTAATGCTGTATAACAGTACACAGGTTATTAATGCTGTATAACAGTATGCAGGTTATTAATGCTGTATAACAGTACGCAGGTTATTAATGCTGTATAACAGTACACAGGTTATTAATGCTGTATAACAGTATGCAGGTTATTAATGCTGTATAACAGTATGCAGGTTATTAATGCTGTATAACAGTACACAGGTTATTAATGCTGTATAACAGTACGCAGGTTATTAATGCTGTATAACAGTATGCAGGTTATTAATGCTGTATAACAGTACACAGGTTATTAATGATGTATAACAGTACACAGGTTATTAATGCTCTATAACAGTACACAGGTTATTAATGCTGTATAACAGTATGCAGGTTATTAATGCTGTATAACAGTACACAGGTTATTAATGCTGTATAACAGTATGCAGGTTATTAATGCTGTATAACAGTATGCAGGTTATTAATGCTGTATAAGTATGCAGGTTATTAATGCTGTATAACAGTACACAGGTTATTAATGCTGTATAACAGTATGCAGGTTATTAATGCTGTATAACAGTACACAGGTTATTAATGCTGTATAACAGTATGCAGGTTATTAATGCTGTATAACAGTACACAGGTTATTAATGCTGTATAACAGTATGGAGGTTATTAATGCTGTATAACAGTACACAGGCTATTAATGCTGTATTACAGTACACAGGTTATTAATGCTGTATAACAGTATGCAGGTTATTAATGCTCTATAACAGTACACAGGCTATTAATGCTGTATAACAGTACACAGGTTATTAATGCTGTATAACAGTATGCAGGTTATTAATGCTGTATAACAGTATGCAGGTTATTAATGCTGTATAACAGTATGCAGGTTATTAATGCTGTATAACAGTACACAGGTTATTAATGCTGTATAACAGTACACAGGTTATTAATGCTGTATAACAGTACACAGGCTATTAATGCTGTATAACAGTACACAGGTTATTAATGCTGTATAACAGTATGCAGGTTATTAATGCTGTATAACAGTATGCAGGTTATTAATGCTGTATAACAGTACACAGGTTATTAATGCTGTATAACAGTATGCAGGTTATTAATGCTGTATAACAGTATGCAGGTTATTAATGCTGTATAACAGTATGCAGGTTATTAATGCTGTATAACAGTACACAGGCTATTAATGCTGTATAACAGTACACAGGCTATTAATGCTGTATACCAGTATGCAGGTTATTAATGCTCTATAACAGTACGCAGGTAATTAATGCTCTATAACAGTACACAGGCTATTAATGCTGTATACCAGTATGCAGGTTATTAATGCTCTATAACAGTACACAGGCTATTAATGCTGTATACCAGTATGCAGGTTATTAATGCTCTATAACAGTACGCAGGTAATTAATGCTCTATAACAGTACACAGGCTATTAATGCTGTATACCAGTATGCAGGTTATTAATGCTCTATAACAGTACACAGGCTATTAATGCTGTATACCAGTATGCAGGTTATTAATGCTCTATAACAGTACACAGGTTATTAATGCTGTATAACAGTACACAGGTTATTAATGCTGTATAACAGTACACAGGCTATTAATGCTGTATAACAGTACACAGGCTATTAATGCTGTATAACAGTACACAGGCTATTAATGCTGTATTACAGTACACAGGTTATTAATGCTGTATAACAGTATGCAGGTTATTAATGCTGTATAACAGTACACAGGCTATTAATGCTCTATAACAGTACACAGGCTATTAATGCTGTATACCAGTATGCAGGTTATTAATGCTCTATAACAGTACACAGGCTATTAATGCTGTATTACAGTACACAGGTTATTAATGCTGTATAACAGTACACAGGCTATTAATGCTGTATAACAGTACACAGGCTATTAATGCTGTATAACAGTACACAGGCTATTAATGCTGTATTACAGTACACAGGTTATTAATGCTGTATAACAGTATGCAGGTTATTAATGCTGTATAACAGTACACAGGCTATTAATGCTGTATAACAGTACACAGGCTATTAATGCTGTATAACAGTACACAGGTTATTAATGCTGTATAACAGTATGCAGGTTATTAATGCTGTATAACAGTATGCAGGTTATTAATGCTGTATAACAGTACACAGGTTATTAATGCTGTATAACAGTATGCAGGTTATTAATGCTGTATAACAGTATGCAGGTTATTAATGCTGTATAACAGTATGCAGGTTATTAATGCTGTATAACAGTACACAGGTTATTAATGCTGTATAACAGTACGCAGGTTATTAATGCTGTATAACAGTACACAGGTTATTAATGCTGTATAACAGTATGCAGGTTATTAATGCTGTATAACAGTATGCAGGTTATTAATGCTGTATAACAGTATGCAGGTTATTAATGCTGTATAACAGTACACAGGCTATTAATGCTGTATAACAGTACACAGGTTATTAATGCTGTATAACAGTACACAGGTTATTAATGCTGTATAACAGTATGCAGGTTATTAATGCTGTATAACAGTACACAGGTTATTAATGCTGTATAACAGTATGCAGGTTATTAATGCTGTATAACAGTATGCAGGTTATTAATGCTGTATAACAGTACACAGGACTCTCTCATGTCGTCCACAGGAAACCCAGCTGCACACAGCTGTATGTGTGTGTGTGTGTGTGTGTGTGTGTATGTGTGTGTGTGTTTGTGGGTGTATATGTGTGTTTGTTTGTGTGTGCGTCCTGCCGGTGGAATTGTCTCTGTTGCCCATGTGGCCGGTGTAAACAGCCTGCTCGGCTGTGGTGTACACACTCAGCACTGCCCCCTGGAGGCCAGAATCAGAGGTCAGTAACAGAGCCTGACTGTAACAGTTACAGACTGACTCCAGTCCAGCTTCAGAGCAGGACATAGAGAGAGAGGGAGAGAGAGAGAGAGAGAGAGAGAGAGAGAGAGAGAGGAGTAAAGAGAGAGAGAGAGAGGGAGAGAAGTAAAAAGAGAGAGAGAGGGAGAGAAGTAAAAAGAGAGAGAGAGGGAGAGAAGTAAAAAGAGAGAGAGAGAGAGATAGAAGTAAAGAGAGAGAGAGAGATAGAAGTAAAGAGAGAGGGAGAGAGAGAGAGAGAGAGAGAGAGAGATAGAAGTAAAGAGAGAGAGGGAGAGAAGTAAAGAGAGAGAGAGAGATAGAAGTAAAGAGAGAGAGAGAGAGAGATAGAAGTAAAAAGAGAGAGAGAGAGATAGAAGTAAAGAGAGAGAGAGAGAGGGAGAGAAGTAAAGAGAGAGAGAGAGAGAGATAGAAGTAAAGAGAGAGAGAGAGAGAGATAGAAGTAAAAAGAGAGAGAGAGATAGATAGAAGTAAAGAGAGAGAGGGAGAGAAGTAAAGAGAGAGAGAGAGATAGAAGTAAAGAGAGAGAGAGAGATAGAAGTAAAGAGAGAGAGAGAGATAGAAGTAAAGAGAGAGAGAGAGATAGAAGTAAAGAGAGAGAGAGAGAGAGATAGAAGTAAAGAGAGAGAGAGAGATAGAAGTAAAGAGAGAGAGAGAGAGGGAGAGAAGTAAAGAGAGAGAGAGAGAGAGATAGAAGTAAAGAGAGAGAGAGAGATAGAAGTAAAGAGAGAGAGAGAGAGGGAGAGAAGTAAAGAGAGAGAGAGAGAGAGATAGAAGTAAAGAGAGAGAGAGAGATAGAAGTAAAGAGAGAGAGAGAGAGAGAGAGAGAGAGAGAGATAGAAGTAAAGAGAGAGAGAGAGATAGAGAGAAGTAAAGAGAGAGAGAGAGAGAGATAGAAGTAAAGAGAGAGAGAGAGAGAGAGAAGTAAAGAGAGAGAGAGAGAGAGATAGAACTAAGAGAGACTGTTTGAGTCACTTCCTGTGTCAGGACTGTGTGTGTGTGTGTGAGTGTGTGTGTGTGTGTGTGTGTGAATGTGTGTGTGTGTGTGTGTGTGAGGGGGTGTGTTTTTTTCTCTCTTCATGGGTTTCCCCTTCCTCTCCACCTTCTTGGAGCCACACACACTCCACTCCACTGCTTCCAGCCAGCCCACAGAGAGTGTGTGTGTGTGTGTGTGTGTGTGTGTGTGCACTATTGTGTGCGGCTGAGGCTGAAAAAAAGAGAGAGAAAGAAGTGGGGGCGAGTGACAGAGAGAGAAAAGAGAGAGAGAGAAGAAGAAACTCGGTCCTTTGTGCTGGGGGAAGACTCAGCAGGAAGAGAGAGAGAGAGAGAGAGAGAGAGAGAGAGAGGGTTTGCAGTTCAGTTTAGCTCGGGCTTCACTTCCACTCACACACTCACACACACTCACACACACTCACACACACTCACTCACACACTCACTGGACTATAGTGGACGGGCTTGCTCGCCCCGCCCTGGCCATTGCGGGCTGCACTGCGTGCGGGAGTGTGTGTTTGCGGGGACCCTGCGGCGTGCGTGTGTTTTGTTGGCGCAGACGGCGGTGTGGGCGATCGAGGACGTCACTCCCTTACCCATGAATATTGATGTGGAGCGGTGCGCTTCACACACAAGGAAACAAGATGGCTGCCCTTTAGGAGTACTTTCGCAGCGAGACGCCGTCGCGCCGGGATTCCACACAGCGCGCCGAGGCGGAACCAGGTGAGAGCAGAGCGCGTGTGTGTGTGTGTGTGCATGAGTGTGTGTTTTCTCTCCTGTCCCTCTGTGAAGTGTGTGTGTGCGTCCAAACCTCTGGAGCCTTTAACACTCTGCTTTAACCCAACATGGCTGACATTTCTCTCTCTCTCCTCACTCTCTGAACCTCTCTCGCCCTTTCTCTCTCCTTCTTTTTTCCCTCTACGTCTCAGTCTCTCGTCCCTTTTTCTGTCTTTGCTCTGGACATGGCTCCTCGAGGCTTTAATGAGGCATGGTGGAAGTCTCCACCGGCGGCAGGAATGTGAGTGAGAGACATAGAGAGATACAGAGAGAGAGAGAGAGAGAGAGAGAGAGAGTGACCTTTGAAAGGCATTATTTACCAAACTCTGGGCGAGCGAGAGGGTCTGAGAGGGGAGAAAATTCAGCCTCCCTCTGAAAGTGCTCACTCTCCTTTGTTTGGACGCACACTTTAAAAATTTGGGGGGAAATTTGGTCACTTTTTGAGTTTCTGTGTGTGTGTGTGTGTGTGTGTGTGTGTTTGTGTGTGTGTAAAGTTATGACTACACAAAGGCCGGTGTATGCACATATAGGACGTTTTGGCATATATAGACATAAACCCTGAAAACAGTTATGCAAACTGACATCATTTTAGTGTGTGCATCACTTCCATGTTAATAAAACATTAAATATAGTAATTACAGATGTAATAACACTGTTATTACATTGCTTTAAACGCAGTAATACATGTATAACAATGTAATAACACACATACATATTTGGAAGGAACCCATGTATCATGTGCTAGAGTCATGTGCACCCAATTCCTGTTAATATAGTGATTACATATGTAATAACAATGTTACTAACGCTCTATAACCTCTTAAACGTCTCAGAACCACCAGTTTCTGATTAATAATAATAATAAATGGGTGTTATTAACATCACAGAGCGTAAGGGGGTCAGGTAATAATACATTTATAACAATGTAATAACACAGAGCTGTAGCACTGTTTGGCTTCATGTTTCTGTAATGCATGCATATACATACACACACATATAGATATATAGTCATGCAAAAGTTTGTGCACCCCAGTTCTTGTTGATTCTCTGAGTGAAAGTAAGTGTAGAGGTGAACACAGTGCTGATTTGATCAGGTGATCAGTGTGTTAGTGTGTGTAGTAACACTGCCTCAATGCAGTAATATGTTCATAACTATGTTATAACACACACAGATGTATCTATTTGGCCTGAGACCAAGCGTAGCACTGTAATCATGTACACAGATGAGTTCTAAGGTTTGTGCGTCCCGTTCCTGTTGAAGTTAAAATAAGTGAATTAACTTTTCATTTTCATGAAATTTCCGAACATGAGTTTATGAGCAATTTTAACATTCGAGGTAGACGAGGCTAAAACAGTGCTTTTCCCATAAAACATTCAATATTAATGTATTATATATATAAATATATATTAATATATATATAAATATGTGTGTAATAACACTTATTATTTATCATAACTATGCTTATATAGCCATGTGTTAAAGTTTGTACACCCCTCTTGGTTTTTATTGTTTGATATGGCACTTTGGAGCGCACTTTTGAATTCAACACAATGAAAAACAGAAAACATATACATATAATCCAACTGTGTTATTATACATGCATCATATAAATATATATTCAATGCATGAGAAAACAAGATGAAAGTGTTATTACATGTATTTACTGTATTTATTATGCTTTATTGCTTTATTCACACAGAAGTGATGCAGACATTAGAATCACGTCCGTCTGCATGATCTGCTCTTTTCACTCCTGAGTTTGTATCCAGCAGAAATCAGCTGTTACAGTGTGTGTAGAGTGTGTGTACAGTGTGTGTAGAGTGTGTGTAGAGTGTGTGTAGAGTGTGTTTACAGTGTGTGTACAGTGTGTGTAGAGTGTGTTTACAGTGTGTGTAGAGTGTGTGTAGAGTGTGGTCTAATGCTGGGAATCAGCCTTGTGGGTTAAACTGAGTGTGTGTTTGCTGCTGGAGAGCTCAGTCTGTTTAGGGAGGTTCTTACCTCAGACACTTACATGCACAATATATCCAGTCATGCAAAAGTTTGGGCACCCCATCCTTGTTGGTGAACCTAGAGCACAACAACAAACTCTGACATGTGTGAAGGAGCTGAAGCGAGCAGTTTCCATAACCCGATACTGAATATAGTAATTACACATGTAATAACACAGTTACTGACGTTATAAAGTGCAATAATACATTATAACTGTTTTCTAAGAGATAATCAGTGAGCTGCTGGCGATACTTTAGAGCACAGTGCTGGTTTTAACAGTGTGTAAGAAATGAAAACAGTGCTGTAACCCTAACCCTGAGTACAGCCGGGAATGCATGTGTGATCCGTGAGCCTGTAGCAGTGCAGCGTTCAGAGGTGGGGGAGCTTTATCTGCAGAAATCAGCTCCAGCTTTCCTCACTGCCTTTGTTTACTGTGTCAGACTGTGTGTTGATTCTGGTGACGTGGTCGAGCTGCTTATTTTCCTGCCTGGTTCTTTAAGAGTGTGTGTGTGTGTGTGTGTGTGTGTGTGTGTCGGGGGGATGGCTGGGGCTTTGTGCGTCCCCTAAATCAGCTTTCATCACGGTGAGCTCTGAGTGGCGGCAGAAACACAAAGGAAGAGGAGAAGAAGAGTCTGGCGAGCGTAACAGGACCCTGCAGCTCCATTAGACTGAGACACAGAGAGAGAGAGAGAGAGAGAGGCATAGACAGAGAGTGGAGGGAGAGGGAGGATAGCCTGGGCTTTGTTTTCCCTCCAAAAACACCAAAGAATGTGTGTCGTATGTTATGGAAGATATCCTGGTTTGCTCGGCTTTGTGTGAAGAGGTTTGGAGAGAAGGCAGAAAGCTCTGACCCGGGATGACGTTCTCCGCTGACCCAGCAGTTTCCCAGCGCTTGGGCAGGAGTGAATTACTTGTCCTGTTACTGACTCCTGTAGAGCTGCTTTGTGTAAACAGCAGTTGTTAAAGCCCTCAGTACTCATATATTTGATTTAGTGTGATAAAGCAGAGCTGGTGTAGCTATTGTGTATCGCTAAAAAAGTCTTTAAATATTGTGATGTAGTATTTTACCATATCACCCAGCCCTGTGATAAAGTCATATTCTGAGATATTAACAGAGAAAAACAACAAAAACAACATTACATTTCTCAATGTAGTGGTTATAAATGCTTTATAAACATTATACAGTAGTTTAGTTAGCTTAACTAGCCTTCAAAAAAATATATAGGTATATATGTATATATATGACCATATATACATATATGGGAATTTCCCCACTGCGGGACTAATAAAGGACTATCTTATCTTATGTGCACTATTTGCCATATATATGTTTATAAATATAAAAAGTAACATTATCCTCCTAAGTGATTTTTTAAAAATATATAAAGGTCTTGTAAATGGTTTATAAACAAATGGTTTGTTTCTCCATAAAGTGATTCTGCAGTTGTTCTTCATACTGTATCAGAATTTCAGGATGAACTGACCAATAGAAACACTCCAAATATGACTGTATATATATATACACATATATGTGTGTGTGTGTGTGTGTATTGTGATGTGAAGTACAGGTGATTGTGATTCTGGGTGACCCCTGTTTTCACTGTACAGATGAACAGTGAACGACCTCCTGCTTTCCTCCTGCTGTATATCTGAACCGTCAGCGGGAGGATTTGCATGCTAATTAGCTGCTGGAATAAGGCAGATAAAGGCCGTGGATCTTTTTCCTCCTGGTTGTGGATTTGGCTTTGTGTATTCCGCTGCTGTGCCTTTCAATGCCTCTCTGAGTGAGAGAGAAACGGCAGCACGCCTGCCAGCTACAGCCGCAGGATGCTAATGGGATGTTGTAAATAAACAACGTAGAGAGAGGAGGAGGAGGAGGAGGAGGAGGAGGTGCAGATGCTAATACTAATGCAGTGGAGGAATTCAGCCTTACTGTAATGAGCTGCAGCTCTAATGTTAATGCTAATGCTAATGCTAATGCTAGCAGGAGCTTTTCCCCTGCTCCGATCCGTCCGCTGAAGCTGAAATGGCTATAGAATGTGTTTGAGATGAAGGCGTAAATAAATCGCATTAATCCCAGAGGCAGAACGTTACTAAACCAACACCACAATGATACCCGCTCCCGCTGAGGAAATGCTAATGCTAATGTTTTAGTCAAAGGCCCATGTCGCTAACAGTAAATGAAAACAAACAGATGCTAATTAGCAAAGGGCTATAGAAATGCTAACGTTGCTAACAGTGAATGCTAAAGGACGAGCATATGTTAGGCTAACTACTGGCTATTAGTTTCTACTACTAGCATTAAACATAAAACAGTGCTGAGCTGATTATGGGGAGCTAGTGAGGCATTGTGTGTGTGTGTGTGTGTGTGTGTGTGTGTGTGTGTGTGAGTGTGTGTGTGTGTGTGTGTGTGTGTGTGTGTGTGAGTGTGTGTGTGTGAGTGTGTGTGTGTGTGTGTGTGTGTGTGTGTGTGTGAGTGTGTGTGTGAGTGAGTGTGTGTGTGTGTGTGTGTGTGTGTGTGTGTGTGAGTGTGTGTGTGTATGTGTGTGAGTGTGTGTGTGTGTGAGTGTGTGTGTGTGTGTGTGTATGTGTGTGTGTGTGTGTGTGTGTGTGTGTGAGTGTGTGTGTGTTCTGGCTGATCATTGGCGCTCTTGCTCAGCTCAGTCTGTTATCATGTGTAATGATTCCTGCAGTCCAGCTCCACTCTTCTCTACTGAATCTCAGATTACAGTTTAAAGAACTTTCTGTGAGGAGCTTTTATTAGAGCCTCAGACGTCTACTTATCTAGAACCTCCACTGTAGAACCACAGCTCTGACTGGAGGAGCTTATCTAGAACCTCCACTGTAGAACAGCTCTGACTGGGGGAGCTTATCCAGAACCGAGCATTTCACTCCAAACCCACACTCTGAAAGAATGTTCAGAAATATTTGGACGTCCCTTTTAAGTTGAACCCCGTTTGTGATGGATGTGATGGATGTGATGGATGTGATGTCCACTGTGGGTTTCAGGGCTGTTCAGCACAGAGTCCTGGTTGTGCTTTACGTCTCACTGTGTCCTAAAAAAGCCCCCCTCCCCCCACATGATAATCCTAAAGAAGCCCTCTGTAGTGGTCAGTGCTCCTGGGGTCGAGGTGACCCCTGTCCAGGGAATGTTCCAGATTTGGACACTCCCCCGTGGAGAAGAGAGATCTCACTCTTAAAGAGACCACGAGGGAGAAGGACAGATCAATGAAGAGGATTCACAGCCATTCATGCCTAGTCTTTAAAGCGATTATTCAGTGTCCACATTATTCAGCATATATCTCTAATAGACTGTTAGAGATTACTGAACCCCTCCTCACAGTTTAAGGAGAGGCATGCAGTTAGCACCATGCTAATTGGTGGGGTATAAGCCTCCATTCCGTGTTAGCTGCATTAGCGGAGCTCGTAGTTCCAGTGTAAAACTAAAGAAGCACTCAAACACGACTTGGGAGGGAAATTGGACCTTTTGCCAAACTATCGCTTTAAGCCCCCTTAGGTGACTCCCACAGTCAGGACAGTTCCCCCTGCGGTGGGCGTGTGCGGTCTCCATGGCGTTCAGCTGTAATGCTAAAGCTCTGCAGTGGGGCTGTAACCTGTGACCTCAGCTCCAGTGTGTATTGCATTTGTAGCCTGAGGCTGTTTGCAGGCCGACGTGGTGGAACAGGTTTGGGTTTGGGGAGGAGGCTGCTCGGCTGCCGCTCCCTCACAGAGCAGGAAATCAAGGCAAGGCCGTTGTTTACACCCATATATATATATATATACACACACAGCGTCCAAAAGTTTACAGACACTCCAGTGTCCCTCCTGATATCAAGGCTGTTAGCTAGATCAATAGATACTTTATTGATCCCGAAGGAAATTTAGCTGGGAATTTGTCCCCCTGTGCTGTCGTTCTGCTGTTCTGGGAAGGCTTTACAGTGGATGTCGGAACATTGCTGTGAGGAGGGTTTGATTGCATTCAGGCACATGAGAGCATCGGTGAAGTCAGGTAGTAAAGTCAGAAGTGACACAAATAGCAGATCAATCATTGGTGTAAAGAAAGTGAAAATCTGCCCCAGGATTTTGTTCCAACTGCCTGGGCAGCTCTGCTGCAGAACAAAATCCTGGGGCGGATTTTCACTTTCTGGACCTGATTATTTGCCACCTCTAACACCAATAACAGCTCCAGACCTGTCAGGGTTAATGCACTTGTTGGAATTTGCTGAAATGCAGCGAGGAGGGAAGTGGAACTGTTTTGGAACCGCAGTCGCTAGTTCTCTCTTTGCTTGGGGGATATTATTGCCCAACCTACCTACACTATATGTCCAAATGTTTGTGGACACCCCTTCTAATGAATGTGTTTAGCTACTTTAAGTTGCACCCATTGCTGACACAGATGTGCAAATGCACACAAAAATGTTGGAGGAGTACTGCCAATAGAATAGGACTCTCTGGAGCAGATCAACATCATGACCCTATTGGCTCCATACTGCCTAATAATGCCAGGCGTGGACTAGAGGGGTATAAAGCCCCCCAGCATTGAGGAGCTGTGGAGCAGTGGAGGAACTGTGTTCTCTGGAGTGATGGTGGAGGAGCTCCATCCAGTACTTTTGGATAGGATGAAGTAGTTGGGTAGTTGGGAAGGATGAGATCCAACATTACTAACGCTCCTGTTGCTGAATGCAATCAAATCCTCACAGCAATACTCCTCCAAAATCTAGCAGAAAGTCTTCTTTCCTGGACAGTAGAGACATTAACTTTTTAATATCCTTAATTTCAGAAGAAACAATGAATGAGCAAATGTCCCAATACTTTTGTCATCATACGTTTATAGCGTTTAGCACTAAGCGTTTCTAACCTGTAAGCTGGTCGCCGACCCCAGAGCAGCTGGCTCTTCCAGTTTTTGGTGAAAACCCGGCATTAATACACACCGCACTCTGTCGCAAGCTTGGAGATGCCGAGTGTGTGTGTGTGTGTGTGTTTGTGACCGAGTGTATCAATGTCAGGCTTTGCCCGCTCCTCCATGTGGCCGCGTGCACGTGGCGGCTATGTTTACAAACATATCCCAGCATTCCCTGTGCCAGCGTTACGTAACTCGGCCCAAAGAAAGCGCCGCCTCGCTCTCGGCCGCCTGCTCTAAATATGCCAGGCTGGGCGGGCATGGCTGGCGCTCGAGGAGTAGGTGCGGACCATGCCAACCTAGACCGCCTCCAAACAGCAACTGATTGTTTAACGAAATTCTGCATTTTGTTCATAACTTTTCAACAATTATTGACTGAAATTGGGCATTTTTAGGTCTCGTTTAAATTGTGCATTCTATCATACATCTATTTAAACAAGCCTTTTTTAGACGCTTTTCCTCAATAAATGTTCAATTTCTCTTCTTCTTAAAGTGCAACGACAAGCCTTACACTTTTTCCACTGCAGCTGCCAGCAGCATAAAGAAGTTAGCGTGTTAGCATAGCATTTAGCATCACAGCAGGTATCTCAGGATGTTTATGCTAGCTTTGCCTGCTGCACTACCAGTGTGCATCTACACACTGTTTAAACACACTGACATTCATTCCTGCTTGAGCTGTAAGGCTGTTAGCCAAAATGTTTTAAAGATTAGCTTAAGGTGGCTAACGCTGTAAACAGCCGTCTCGAGGCCTGAGTGTTCTCCATTCTTCAGTCCATTCAGCGTCAGAAGTGTGTCCTACAGCGTCAGAAACCACATAATCAAGTCTTAGAAACGGGATCGTTTAGACGTGTAGCTGTTCTAATGCTAATAGCTAAGTGTAGCACTGCGCAAACTTACAAGTTGTAAATCTTAACCAGAACGCCCCCACAAGCCGTTTCAATCCAAGATGGCTGCACCACAGCTTATTAGCATCATCTGTGTCTGATTCATTCAGTCATCCACACATCATATATCATAAACGCTCCAATTCTTTACTTTGAAAAAGGTTGTATGTCACTTTCATTAAATATCAGTTGTATCAAGGTTTTTAGTTTTAAGAACGTTACTTTCATAACATATTGTGATGCTAACCATCCTTACGGCACATATTGTAAGAACATTCCTAGAACTGTGTTCAAATGGTTCTCAGTGAGCTGGAAATACGTGGCTACTGTTTTTAGCTAGGCTAGCCCATGTGTGTATAGACACCAGTGCGGTTATACAGTGTCAGCTAGCGATATTAGCCCTGTAGCCCCCAGTTTCCCCTCACAGCCTCGAAGCTGAGCTGAGTCTCTATGGCAGCAGCTAGCTTCCGGCAAGTGAGGTAAGGTAAAGTTAGAATGGTGGTTAGCATAGTAGCACGTGTCTCAGTGTGTTTATGCCAGCTTTACACACCATTAAGTGCTGCTCGAGCCGGAAGGCAGTTAGCCAAAATGTGTAAAGCTTAGCCCAGGGTGGCTCAGTTCCTGCACACTGTAAACAGCCTTCTGGAGGCCGAGGGTGTGTCCCAATTGCACAAAGGCTAATTAGTAATACTAAGTAGATGTTGAGTGAGTATGTAGTGTGTAGCATTGATGATGGCGTCAAAGTTGAGTATACTCAAATGAACACAATTCATACTCGGTACGTTAATATTTAGTGTACTGACCTGCTTAACCTGCACTGTTAAAACTGCCCGACCTGCTGATGTTCTCTCAGACACTGTATCGCTCACTGTTATCTAGAACATGGACTGAAGTACAGAGAGGCTACATGATGCTACTACTGCTCTTAGCTCTGTTAGCCCATGTGTATGTTAGCCTTGTAGCTTCCGCTTTCCCTCACATTGTCACTGTATAAGCCATGCTAGCAGCAGCTAGCTTCTGGAAAGTGACATAAGCTAAAGTCAGCATAGGGGTTAGCATAGTAGCACGTGGCTCAGTGTGTTTATGGCATGCTACCAGTGCACACCTACACACTGTTTAAAAACACACTGCACATTAATTCCTGCTCGCGCTGTAAAGAAGCGCAGCCTACGTTTACAGAGATTAGCCTGAAGTGGCTACGTTTAGCATGACTCAGCTTACACTTTCTGTTCTGTCACACGTAACAGATAATGTGTTTTTTTATTAACGACTGGTTCTAAGAAGCCCTGGTGTTCGTTTTCCTCGAACCTGAGCTCATGTGAAACAGTGCTTCTTTGAAGCGGTTTAGCTGCAGCAGCTAGCGCAGTTAGCAGAAATCTGAGGGGATTCTCTCGCTGCCTCGGGTTTCTCAGAAGAGGTTAGCGTGGTTTCTGTAGATTGTTGTGAAAGCATCACATCACACAGAGAACAGGAGCACCACCACATTTCCACTAAATTGACAAAAGTATTGGGACACCTGCTCACTTGTTGTTTCCTCTGAAATCAAGGGTATTAAAAGAGCTGATCCTGCTTCTGCTGGAGTAACTGTCTCTACTGTCCAGAGAAGAGGACTTTCTACCAGATATTGGAGGGGGAGCATTGCTGTGAGGATTTGATTGCATTCAGCGACATGAGCGTCCCAGAGAACACAGCTCTTCCACTGCTCCACAGCTCCTCAATGCTGGGGGGCTTTATACCCCTCTACTAGCCCACGCCTGGCATTATTAGGCAGCATGGAGCCAATAGGTTCATCTAGTTGATCTGCTTTTCATCATTTGAACAATTACACAAGTAGCTGGGGTGTCTGCAAACATTTGGACACATAGAGTAGGTTAAGAACACTGTGTAGCAGACTTCCAGAGGCCTGGTGTTGTTTGTCACTTAGTCAGAAGCTATAAATAAGTGTATTCGGATCTATTAGCGATTACTGAACACCTCCCCACAGTTTTCAGGAGAGTGTGTGATGATTTAGGCCTGCGGTTAGCACCAGGCTAATGAATGTTTCTCAGAAGAGGTTAGCGTGGTTTGTGTAGATGGTGGTGATAGCGTCACGTCAGACAGAGAAAAGCAACAGCAGCACATGTGCCAGACCTCCGAATGAGAGAGCGTGTTATGAACTTTAAGTAGCGCGCCACCACACAGGAAGAGAAACCGCATGCCATTTCAGACAGACATCACTGCGCTGAGGGGATTTTTCATTACACACGTGTGAGGGTGTGTGTGTGAGGGTGTGTGTGTGAGGGTGTGTATCAGACAAATCTGCCCTGGCTGTTCACCGAGCCTGCATCTCTGCTGCTGATAAGCTGTCTCCTGGGGTCTGTTGGCAGGGTGTGGGTAGGTGTTGGGGTGTTTTCTCTAAACATTCTCATGGCCTTCCCAGAAGAACCCGAAATAAACACAGTTTCTAAAATACACTATATGGACAAAAGTATTGGGACATCTCCACATTACATGAGCTTTTAGGACATCCCATTCTAAACCGCTCCCTCTCTGCAGCTCCACCAGCAGCAGCAGCAGGTCTGGAGCTCTGCTGCAGTTACTGAGTCAGTCTGAGGCTTTTCTGCACTCTGCTCTGAGCTCAGCACTCGGCCCTGACCCCGCTCTGTAACTTTACGTGGTCTGACAGACACTCGGTGGCTGAGCTGCTCTCTGTGAGCTGTTCCTCCTAAACTCTTCCACTGTTCAATAATAACACCACTCACAGCTGATGGAGGAAGATCTAGGAGGGAGGAAATAAGATCTCCCCCTCCAACTGGCATTAGGCACAGTGTGATCATGTGATCGTGGCTGCTCCTGATTATCCCTTTCTATTGGTCAGTGCTTTTCTATAGAGATTATATGAGCTACACAATGGGTGTACCAGCTGAATATAGCTAAATAAAATAATATGTCCACAAACATTTGGACACGTAGTGCAATTTATGAAGAAATCCAATTTTGCTCACATTCCAGTTGGTGTTGTATAAGCTTCAATATATATATATATATATATAATATAATATTGGATGGGGCCACCATAAGCATCTGAACTGACCGTCCAGATACTTTAGCCTCATAGCTTCAGTGCTAACAGTACATAAACACCAAACATGTGGGGGGTGTGGAGAGAGAGGGGTGGGGTTTACTGGTGTAAATGTGCTAGTTTGTGTGTGTGTGTGTGTGTGTGTGTGTGTGTGTGTGTGTATGTGTGTTATTGATTTTCTCTCACTGCGCTCGTCCTTCACAGCTGAAACTGTACAAGGGTCCGGCCGTGACGTCACCGGGCCCACAGGTTTCAGATGTCCGGTGTGTGTGGAATTTGATCTGAAGAATGTGCAGGCCAAGCAGCTGCTGGATACACACACACACACAGTGTGTTTGTTTTGGAGCTGTGTGTGTTTGCATGGCCTGCTCAGTACATATATACTATATGGGCAAAAGTATTGGGACACCAGCTTATTCATTGTTTCTTCTGAAATCAGGAGTATTGCACTATACTGTATGTCCAAATGTTTGCGGACACCCCTTCTAATGAATGCATTCAGCTGATTTAAGCTGCACCCATTGCTGACACAGATGTGCAAATGCACACACAGCTTGTCTAGTCCCTGTAGAGAAGAAGTACTGCCAATAGAATAGGACTCTCTGGAGCAGATCAACATCATGACCCTATTGGCTCCATGCTGCCTAATAATGCCAGGCGTGGGCTAGAGGGGTATAAAGCCCCCCAGCATTGAGGAGCTGTGGAGCAGTGGAGGAGCTGTGTTCTCTGGAATGATGGTGGGGAGTTAGGGATGAGGTGGGGTGGTGAACATCACTAACACTCTTGTTGCTGTATACAATCAAATCCCACAGCACTGCTCCTCCAAAATCAAGTTAAAAGCCCTCTTCCCTGGCCAGTGGAGACGTTACTCCCTTACCCTTGATTTCAGAAGAACAGTGAAAGAGCAGGTGTCCCAATACTTTTCTCCATGTGGTGAATGTAGATGAGCTCTTTAGTATTTATTGTTATTCAGTGAGGATTAAAGGTATATGACCTTCTTTAACTCAAGGTGTATATCCTTCACCATGTATGTGTGTGTGTGTGTGTGAGGAGCTCACATGCCTGCACATACTTTGATGGGAAACAGACACCATAGCAACAGTCTCTGAGGTCAGCCTGCCAGGAGACCAATGAAAAGGGAGAAATCATTCAGTGCCAGTGAACATGAAGTGCATGGCTGCAGCCAGACAGCACATGCACTTGCACGCTCAGTGAGCTGATGAACCGTCTCAGTGTATATACACAGTTTATTACACTTATATAACAGTACAGTTCTATGTACATCCGATTTACAGTCTGAGTTTACAGTCTTCTGTTTTTTTCTATCCTCAGTGGTTATTACTATTATTTTATTGTACCTTCCTTCACTGAACACCACATAAACACTAATACCACAGAAACACACTGGATACCACATAAACACTAATACCACAGAAACACTGAACACCACATAAACACTAATACCACAGAAACACACTGGATACCACAGAAACACTGAACACCACAGAAACACTGAACACCACATAAACACTAATACCACAGAAACACACTGGATACCACAGAAACACTGAACACCACAGAAACACTGAACACCACATAAACACTAATACCACAGAAACACACTGAACACCACAGAAACACTGAACAGCACATAAACACTAATACCACAGAAACACACTGGATACCACAGAAACACTGATACCACAGAAACACTGAACACCACAGAAACACTGAACACCACAGAAACACACTGAACACCACAGAAACACTGGATACCACAGAAACACTGAACACCACAGAAACACTGAACACCACATAAACACTGAACACCACAGAAACACACTGAACACCACAGAAACACTGGATACCACAGAAACACTGAACACCACAGAAACACTGGATACCACAGAAACACTGAACACCACAGAAACACTGAACACCACAGAAACACACTGAACACCACATAAACACTGAACACCACAGAAACACTGAACACCACATAAACACTAATACCACAGAAACACACTGGATACCACAGAAACACTGAACACCACAGAAACACTGAACACCACATAAACACTAATACCACAGAAACACACTGGATACCACAGAAACACTGAACACCACAGAAACACTGAACACCACATAAACACTAATACCACAGAAACACACTGAACACCACAGAAACACTGAACAGCACATAAACACTAATACCACAGAAACACACTGGATACCACAGAAACACTGATACCACAGAAACACTGAACACCACATAAACACTAATACCACAGAAACACACTGGATACCACAGAAACACTGAACACCACAGAAACACTGAACACCACAGAAACACACTGAACACCACAGAAACACTGGATACCACAGAAACACTGAACACCACAGAAACACTGAACACCACATAAACACTGAACACCACAGAAACACACTGAACACCACAGAAACACTGGATACCACAGAAACACTGAACACCACAGAAACACTGGATACCACAGAAACACTGAACACCACAGAAACACTGAACACCACAGAAACACACTGAACACCACATAAACACTGAACACCACAGAAACACACTGAACACCACATAAACACTGAACACCACAGAAACACTGAACACCACAGAAACACACTGAACACCACAGAAACACTGAACACCACAGAAACACTGGATACCACAGAAACACTGAACACCACAGAAACACTGGATACCACAGAAACACTGAACACCACAGAAACACTGAACACCACAGAAACACACTGAACACCACATAAACACTGAACACCACAGAAACACACTGAACACCACATAAACACTGAACACCACAGAAACACACTGAACACCACAGAAACACTGAACACCACATAAACACACTGAACACCACATAAACACTGAACACCACAGAAACACTGAACACCACAGAAACACACTGAACACCACATAAACACTGAACACCACAGAAACACTGAACACCACAGAAACACTGAACACCACAGAAACACACTGAACACCACATAAACACTGAACACCACAGAAACACTGAACACCACAGAAACACACTGAACACCACATAAACACTGAACACCACAGAAACACTGAACACCACATAAAAACTAATACCACAGAAACACACTGGATACCACAGAAACACTGAACACCACAGAAACACTGAACACCACATAAAAACTAATACCACAGAAACACACTGGATACCACAGAAACACTGAACACCACATAAAAACTAATACCACAGAAACACACTGGATACCACAGAAACACTGATACCACTGAACACCACAGAAACACTGGATACCACATAAACACTGATACCACAGAAACACTGATACCACATAAACACTGATACCACAGAAACACTGATACCACAGAAACACTGGATACCACAGAAACACTGATACCTCAGAAACACTGGATACCACAGAAACACTGATACCTCAGAAACACTGGATACCACAGAAACACTGGATACCACATAAACACTGATACCACAGAAACACTGATACCTCAGAAACACTGGATACCACAGAAACACTGATACCTCAGAAACACTGGATACCACAGAAACACTGGATACCACATAAACACTGATACCACAGTAACACTGATACCTCAGAAACACTGGATACCACAGAAACACTGGATACCACATAAACACTGATACCACAGAAACACTGATACCACAGAAACACTGATACCTCAGAAACACTGGATACCACAGTAACACTGATACCTCAGAAACACTGGATACCACAGAAACACTGGATACCACATAAACACTGATACCACAGAAACACTGATACCTCAGAAACACTGGATACCACAGAAACACTGGATACCACATAAACACTGGATACCACAGAAACACTGGATACCGCATAAACACTGATACCACAGAAACACTGGATACCTCAGAAACACTGGATACCACATAAACACTGATACCACAGAAACACTGATACCTCAGAAACACTGGATACCGCATAAACACTGATACCACAGAAACACACTGAACACCACAGAAACACTGGATACCACATAAACACTGATACCACAGAAACACACTGAACACCACAGAAACACTGGATACCACAGAAACACTGGATACCACAGAAACACTGATACCACAGAAACACACTGAACACCACAGAAACACACTGAACACCACAGAAACACTGAACACCACAGAAACACAGATACCACAGAAACACTGAACACCACAGAAACACTGAACACTACAGAAACACACTGGACACCACAGAAACACACTGGATACCACAGAAACACTGAACACCACAGAAACACTGAACACTACAGAAACACACTGGACACCACAGAAACACACTGGATACCACAGAAACACTGAACACCACAGAAACACTGAACACCACAGAAACACTGGACCCAGTGCTGTGTGTTGTGGTGATTTGTCCCGGAGTGTCTCGCAGTGTCTCTGCGCTGAATCCTGCTGGTGTGTATACAGTGTGGTTTCCTCCACTGAAGCGGCTCCGCCGCACTGTTTACTGCACACTTCCTGCAGCCGGGCCTCGGGAATCTGACCTGAGCTGAGGATATCAGGGGAAAGGTCACACAGGTGTTGTTTGTTCGGTAGGAAAATATGATGTACCAAGAGCATGTATGTATAACCCCCAGCAACCCATTGACCACTTTATTAGAATTATTAGATTATTACCTACCTTGTGCTTCCACTGTACTTGACATATCTCTTTAATGTTAATGTCGTTAAGTGTCCGGCGCTGTTCTCTGATCAGCACGTCTGAGTATCAGATCTGCTCATGGTCAGGAGGAGTCCAGCAGAAACACCTAAACACTAAAGCTGGAGATTCAGAGGAGAAATCAGCAGAATGAAGCTGAGCGTGTTTATACCTGCACCCTCAACGAGCTGATCGATCCAGCCCAATCAATACACACAGCTCCTCCATCACTCCATGTATATCTCCCTCTCTCTCTCCCTCTCTCTCTCTCTTTCTCGGCCAGGTTAATGTTGGCAGCAGATGGCAGTGCGTGGATAATAAAGTGGTTGCCGTGGCAACGGTTAAGTTAGGGTTTGGTCTGATATATCGACCAAGTCCAAACAAAGGCCAAGAGTGAAGAGGAGGAAGAAGTGCATTATGGGGGATGGGGGTTGCTGTGGTGGCGGATGGCGTGCTGAGCTGAGTGTGTGTTCACAAACCACTTCTCAATTAGAGCCTGTGTGTGATGTGGGCTTTATACACACGGCACACACACACACACACACACACACACACTCCACAATCTAACCCAGCCCTGACCTGGAGATCAGCTTCAGCATCTTTTACTGTTTCTGATAAACTTGTTTATTATTTGCCAGATAACGCTAGTTATTTCAGGAGTACCAGTTGTATACCCTGAGGAGTAAAGCATGATGTACACACAGATACCACATAAACACTGGATACCACAGAAACACTGATACCACAGAAACACTGGATACCACAGAAACACTGATACCACAGAAACACTGGATACCACAGAAACACTGATACCACAGAAACACTGGATATCACAGAAACACTGATACCACAGAAACACTGGATACCACAGAAACAATGGATACCACAGAAACACTGGATACCACAGAAACAATGGATACCACAGAAACACTGATACCACAGAAACACTGGATACCACAGAAACACTGGATACCGCATAAACACTGATACCACAGAAACACTGGATACCACATAAACACTGGATACCACAGAAACACTGGATACCGCATAAACACTGGATACCACATAAACACTGGATACCACAGAAACACTGATACCTCAGAAACACTGGATACCGCATAAACACTGATACCACAGAAACACAGATACCACAGAAACACTGGATACCACAGAGACACTGATACCACATAAACACTGATACCACAGAAACACTGATACCACATAAACACTGATACCTCAGAAACACTGGATACCACATAAACACTGATACCACAGAAACACTGGATACCACATAAACACTGATACCACAGAAACACTGATACCTCAGAAACACTGGATACCACATAAACACTGATACCACAGAAACACTGGATACCACATAAACACTGGATACCACAGAAACACTGATACCACAGAAACACTGGATACCACATAAACACTGATACCTCAGAAACACTGGATACCACAGAAACACTGGATACCACAGAAACACTGGATACCACATAAACACTGATACCTCAGAAACACTGGATACCACATAAACACTGATACCACATAAACACTGATACCTCAGAAACACTGGATACCACATAAACACTGATACCACAGAAACACTGGATACCACAGAAACACTGGATACCACAGTAACACTGATACCTCAGAAACACTGGATACCACAGAAACACTGGATACCACATAAACACTGATACCACAGTAACACTGATACCTCAGAAACACTGGATACCACAGAAACACTGGATACCACAGAAACACTGGATATCACAGTAACACTGATACCACATAAACACTGGATACCACAGAAACACTGGATACCACAGTAACACTGATACCACATAAACACTGGATACCACAGAAACACTGGATACCACAGTAACACTGATACCTCAGAAACACTGGATACCACAGAAACACTGGATACCGCATAAACACTGATACCACATAAACACTGATACCACAGTAACACTGATACCTCAGAAACACTTGATACCACAGAAACACTGGATACCACATAAACACTGATACCACAGAAACACTGGATACCTCAGAAACACTGGATACCACAGAAACACTGGATACCACATAAACACTGGACACCACAGTAACACTGATACCACATAAACACTGGATACCACAGAAACACTGATACCACATAAACACTGGATATCACAGAAACACTGATACCACATAAACACTGGATACCACAGTAACACTGATACCTCAGAAACACTGGATACCACAGAAACACTGGATACCACATAAACACTGATACCACAGAAACACTGGATACCTCAGAAACACTGGATACCACAGAAACACTGGATACCGCATAAACACTGATACCACAGAAACACTGGATACCACAGAAACACTGATACCACAGAAACCCTGATACCACAGAAACCCTGCATACCAGAGCAACCTTCAATACCTCAGAAACACTGGATACCACATAAACACTGATACCACAGAAACACTGATACCACATAAACACTAGATACCACAGAAACACTGATACCACAGAAACACTGATACCACATAAACACTGAACACCACAGAAACACTGATACCACATAAACACTGATACCACAGAAACACTGATACCACATAAACACTGAACACCACAGAAACACTGATACCACAGAAACACTGATACCACATAAACACTGAACACCACAGAAACACTGATACCACATAAACACTGATACCACAGAAACACTGATACCACATAAACACTAGATACCACAGAAACACTGATACCACAGAAACACTGATACCACATAAACACTAAATACCGCATAAACACTGATACCACAGAAACACTGAACACCACAGAAACACTGATACCACATAAACACTAAATACCGCATAAACACTGATACCACAGAAACACTGATACCACAGAAACCCTGCATACCAGAGCAACCTTCAATACCTCAAAAACACTGGATACCACATAAACACTGATACCTCAGAAACACTGGATACCACAGAAACACTGGATACCACAGAAACCCTGCATACCAGAGCAACCTTCAATACCTCAAAAACACTGGATACCGCATAAACACTGATACCACAGAAACACTGGATACCACAGAAACACTGATACCTCAGAAACACTGAACACCACAGAAACACTGATACCACAGAAACACTGGATACCACATAAACACTAAATACCGCATAAACACTGATACCACAGAAACACTGATACCACAGAAACACACTGGATACCACAGAAACACTGATACCACAGAAACACTGGAAACCACAGAAACACTGAACACCACAGAAACACACTGGATACCACAGAAACACACTGGATACCACAGAGATACTGTTGAACTGGTCTCACTGCACAGTGTCCGCAGAGTAAGGCGAGGGGTGGCTGATATGACGTTATAAGCACTAGCAGCTTTAGCGAGAGACGTGTGTGTGTGTGTGTGTGGAGGGGTCAGATGGTTCAGTCACCGGTCACACACTCAGCCCTGCAGGACTCATCAGACACACACACACTGCCGCTATCACTAAAACACACTCTGAAAGATCGGTTAGAGGAGTTGCGCCACTAGCAGGTGACCCCGAGCCCTGAGTGATAATCAACACGCACACACTCACACACTCACACACACACACACACTCACACACTCACACACACACACACACAGTGAGTGGATATCAGGTCCACTCAGAGCTGAAGGCTGCTCTCCCCCTCAGACTGATTAACATGTCGGTTAAGCGTGAGTTACTGGTTTCCCACTCAGCAGTTTTCCAGACAGTCACTCTCCAGTTCTTACATGAATGCCTCATCACAGCTGGGTTTCCCAGTCCACCGGCGACTGCAGCACCAGTGCAGGGCGCTGTCGAGCAGGTTTACATTAAACGCTCGGCTACAGCTGGTCTAAACATGCTTCCTTACGTCCAGCAGGGTCCATTTTAATTAGGAGAGTCCACTCAGGAGCCGCAGAGCTCTGCACAAATCCTCGGTTTCACAGCGACGCTGAACCTACTCAGCATCAACGCCGCTGTCTCGGCCCTGACTCGGACTCCACTACTAAGCCTCAGTCTCGATGTGTCCAGGTCTCAGTGTGGAGCAGTGGTGGAGCTCCATCCAGCACTTTTGAATGGGATGAGTTGGGGATGATGAGGTGGGGTGGTGATCATTACCATACAACATCCTGAACACACTAACGCTCTTGTTGCTGAATGCAATCAAATCCTCACAGCAATGCTTCTCCTCCAGAATCTAGTAGAAAGTCTTCTTCTCTGGACAGTAGAGACAGTTACTCCAACAGAAGCAGGATCAGCTCTTTAATACCCTTGATTTCAGAAGAACAAGTGAATGAGAGTGTCCCAATACTTTTGTCCATATAGTGTAGATTATAGCCTCAGAAGAAGCTGTAGCAGTGACGGTGTGTCGGTGGAGTGGCTGTAGTTAGGAGAGGGGTGTAGATGGGTGGGAAATGTGTACATCTGATTATTGAACTATCGCTTTAACTGGGACAGTAGCTGGAGTTGGGCAGTCATTAGTGTGTGGGCAGAGGTTGCAGTGTGTGTGTGTGTGTGTGTGTGTGTGTGTGAGTGTGTGTGTGAGTGTTTGGGCTGTTGGAGTTGTTGCGTTAGTGAATTCCAGCTGAACTGGTTGTGGAGGAAGTGGGCGATTGCAGCAGGAAGTGGTTGAGGGGCAGTGGGAGTGGAGGGTGTGGTACAGCTGAACTAACCAGACTGACGGACAGTTCAGCTCTATTATGCAGTGTGTGTGTGTGTGTGTGCGTGTGTGTGTGTGTGTGTAACATTCTGTACAAAAAAGAGGCCATAAATGGATTTAGCTTGCAGACAACAACAGGGTCCAGATTAAAGCGATGGTTTGGCAGAGCCTCAAACGGAAGCAGCTGACCTGTAGAGTTCCTCTGGAGCCAGCACTCCACCAGTTAGCACTGCAGCTATGAGGCAACTGAAACGTATACCCCACCGGTTAGCATGGTGCTAACTGCTCTCTGCTATCTGCCACCGTCCTCAAACCGTGTGGAGTGGCTAAACTAGTTTTGCTGACTCAGGCAGGAAGTTAGCTCCAGTGCTGAGTGTAAGAGCCTTCACTG